>NC_141600.1:36395926-36557426 GCF_047967505.1 Dipteris shenzhenensis | reverse complement strand
ATCTGAAATCCAAGGTATGGGGGGACAAGGTCCGTATATAATATGCATGGATTTCCTTTAAAAAATTCAAATATGCAAGGGGAAAATATGAAATTTTCATGTCCCCCCTCCCACAAAATATAAGGTATATGCAAGATTTTAAGATTTGTACATATTTTTCATAATATGCGAGGCCCAAGGGGGGGGGGGGGTCTTTTGGATGGGGGGGTTAAACAAAAAATACACTAAAATATGAAAACCCATCTCCTTTCAAATTAATGTAACTTTTTCATGTGTTACCCAAATTTCAAGGTATAAGGACATATTTGAAGCTCTTTTAGTGTAGAACACAACCATGTTAATTTGAATAATTTCTACTCATGGCATATTATCAAATTCATCAAATACTCAAGATTTTGATAGGTTTTCTTACTAAAGGGAGGTGGCGCCCTAGGGCTTTGCTCCATCGGACTGCTATTCGGGTTTCTACATACATGCTTTTCTTCGTTAGATTGCTTCTTTGCATTAGCCTTCCCTTCATTTATAGTTTCAATTCCAAGACACTGGAGCTTCACTCTAATCGGGTATTTTGATTGCCTCTAGAAACAAAAGCCGAGCAGCTCGCCCCTCTTCCACACTACCTTCTCTTTTGGGGGTTCCAAAAACGAGTTAATACATTAAACAAGCAGAAAACTCACTAACAATATATGAGAGGGAAAAGCTGGGGATATTCAAGTAGAGAGAATTGAGGCTTTGAAGCTTGGTAGCATATAATCCCCGATTCTTTCCCTGCATATTGATCTTTACTACGTACATGAGAGGTCCTAGCATTCCGACCACTTTGCTGTATAGCAAGTCCAATAAGTAGATCTTGTGGCTAGAAGCTGACAAGGAACTCATAGACTTAATCTTGCAGAGATCTCTGCCACCATGTTTGTATAGAGATGCCACATACAATGATAATTTTGTTGCACTTACTACCACTAAGTAAGCCCTAGATGAGTCCCACACCAATGGTCCACAAAAAGAAGAAAGCGAGACATTTGTGGTGTAGCTAAGATGTCACATCAACTACTATTAGCTATGTGAATCATCAAAATGTAGATAGACTCTATAAATCTGGACTAGCTCCCTTTCAAAATAATAGTTATGGATGTGATCTACTTGCATTAGAATTTCAAATTTCTACACATATTTGTCTTCCTTCAAGCCATAGAATCGGTTCACCTTGTTTAGCTCCTCATTGATGCTCGAGAAGAATCTTATCTCGTACGCTCTTTCAGAGATTGGGTCCAGCACATCTATCTCATAAAGTTCCAAGTGAGGAGTAGAGCATCTTTGCTATAGGTCCAATTGACCCAAGCCATCTCCCCTTTCCCAAAACTACAAGCGGAAGTGCCATTGAATCACATTGGTCCAGGCAGGAGCCATAAAGATACAACCCAATTTTGAGTAGAATGCCTGTGACTCCATGTTTTCATTGGTCATTATAGATTTTATCTTAGCACTTTTTGTCTAAGCCTTATCTACATGAAAGAAAAATTTATTCATCCTATATGAGCTGACGATTTTGAGAGCTCCCTATGTGCACTCCAGAGAGTTGGTGTTTCATGCTATTTGAAGGGCTTTAGACCATTTGGGAGACAAAATAATGGGGCCTTGAATAATTTCTTTCAATCTATAAGTTGTATTGGAATTTTTTAGAAGAAAATGAGGTAAGAGACTAAGGATCCCTTTATCCTTGATGCATATTCTAACTGAGATTGGCTATATGGAAGGGATTCTGAGATTTGTTTTACAATCACCTATTTATTTATTTTTGAGTTGTAATTATATAACAAGAATATGTCAAATCCTTTATGTAGCATAGTCCTTATAAGAATTCTTGGGGTACTTTTATGTTGAGATAGCAAGGGATGATAATATATAAGGACATATTTAATGGCTTACCCTTGTTCCTTTTGGAGAAATGTTTTTGACTTACTAACTTATGGAGAACAATTTTGAACTTAGGGACCTATTGAAAATTACCTTGGTCTGACAAAGACTTGACGAGATCAGAAAAAAGTAAACGCATTATAGCAGGCTGATTCTTTCCTAATGTTTTCTTGTGACAAGACATAATGGTGAGAGAGGGCAAGGATTTTGAGCCTTTCATAAGTTCTATCCCAATTCTATATTTTCCTAATCAAGACGTATCCTACCTTGAAATATTTTTTTCTACAAGATATATGAACTTAAAATAGGAAAAAAATTGCCTTGGAATTTTATTATATTGTCTTACACTTGTTCTTCAGCTATTTGCATTTTATGAGCATTTCTTTAGCTCAAAATTGCCAAGGATTTTTTACATTGTTTTACATGTCTTAAGCATTTCTCTAATTGTGAATGAAGAGAAAATTACGATTAGAATCTTATTATATATCTTTTATAGGTGGGGAGGTATTGGACTATTTGCCATTGATATATTATTACATGATTCTACCATTGAGATTCTTGTTTTGAATCAGAGAGGATTTTCCAAGCCATTACCTATATAATGAAAATCTTTTTCATTGACATGATTTTTTACTAAGCTTTGGAAACAATTCTTTTACTAGGCTTATGGACATTATAGAGACTGACACTTTCAATTTTGCCAAATTTGGCTAATTCTGTCCTTTTATACATATAAAACTAGAATTTTAGCTAATTTTTTCTAACTTTCAATGAGCAAAGAAGTTGCTATTGGAGCCTTCCTTATTTTTTATTAGAGACCTTTGAGGCTATTTGCTATACATATAATATGCATATTATATGTTTATTTTTTATATGCATGTACCAAGGCATATTATATGGTTATTTTTTAATTCCATAATTGAGAAGTTTAGGTTGTTGAGAACATTAATGAAAACAATCTCCAATGATGGTTAGTTAATTAATGGTCATATGATACTGGAAAAGAAAAAAATAGGATTTTTATTTTGGATCTTGGAATACCGATTATAGAGGAATATGACATACTATGTCCTACAGCAATTTGGTGGATTTATATCCTATGGATTTTTACTGCTGTAATATAGTTTCTTATGGGATTTCTTATAACTTCTACACTATAATTTTTACTACTATAGTATAACTCCCAAATTCCCTTTGGAATTCTTACATTTGGAATTTTTCATGGATTATTTGTTTTGGACATCAGGTTATGTCTTGGGCAAGGTGTAACGTATACAAGATTATCTCCATTTATTTTGAATTATGATTGAGCTATTTGTTGGAGACTAGTCATGAATATTGTACTACAATTTATAACTTACTAATATGAATGTAAAAATTTGAGTTAATTCCCAATTCGATATTGTGTCAGAAGGGCGTGAATAGTAATGGAATACTCCCACTTGTAATGTGAAAGAGGTCAATTATATATAGGTGCATTTGTTTTACTCTGAGATGCTCTATTCTACCACATTGTATAAAACATGGACTTCTGACTGCTTCCTCAAACACAATGTGTTTGCTCGTGGATGAACTTCTACAAAAGAGCCATAATGTAAATAATGAGTCAAAGAGGCACAAGGGGATTAGAGGGACCTAACCAATTGATAAGGCCCCTCTCTTTTGGAACTATAGAATAGGAATAATAAATGTGAGTAGGCTTTGCCTAAGGAACGTTAACAAAGGAAATGAAATTAAAATTTATATGGCCCATTTGGCCAATCGTTGTTTCCTTCTCTGATGGAATGAGTTGTAAGCAAACTCGATGCTATTCAAGACTCACATTAGAAGCATATATTTAGTGCTCATCTATACTAAAAGGCATGAAAGATTGAGCACTATAGTAGACTACACTTGCCATAATGGATGGGAAGTCATGCTAAAAGGCATGAACTCCATTTATTTCACTATATGGGGATGCAAAATATCACCAAACTAATCTAACTCAATTCCATTCAGCCTAGAGTAGTCCATAAGGCAAGAGGTGAATGGGGAGGGCTTGAAAGCCATTTTGCCATTATATTTCTAACCAAAGTTTGGTTATGGGAAGTGTGAAGATAGTGGGAGAGAAGGAAGCAGTCTCACTTGCAGCTTTCTCACATACACAATGGGGGAATACACACAAAGGTGTTGAGATATCGAGCTCCACTCGAGATATGCCAGGGTGACCGTTGTGTACTTATGTCACCGACTTGTTAGCTGGAGATGCGGTTGGTACACCGCCCGTGAATAATAGTTGGATGACAGCTATCCTTATCTACACTAGTTCGTGGCTCAGTTCGTATGCCACCTTAGTTAGTTGAGTTTGGTTTTGAGACCCACATATAGGGTTCTTCTATTTCTTTATATTAGAGTTCTTTTGGATTTCACAACTAAGAAGAGGAAAACTGTTTTCAACCTCCACCTTTGTGTGTATTCCCCCAATTGTTTATGTGAGAAAGCCGCAAGTGAGACTCCTTCCCTCTCTCCCACTATCTTCACATGGTATCAGAGCCTTGTTCGTGGTAAGGAGCTCAAGAAAGCAAGCCAAGTTAGTGGTGTCCTGGTAAGAGGACCAGTGTTGCTTTCCTATTTCGAGTTTGGGAGCAAATCTCTGCAGGTAGCACAGCCAGAAGTGCAAGAGTGCACTGTCTCAGATTGAGACGCCCTTCGCGGTGTGGCGAGAGCGCAGTATATGCTGTGGGTGTAGGCAAAGCCCTCAGTGACGTTAATTTTCTGATTCGAGGTCATTTCGGGGCCCGTTTTGGAGACGGAAGTTCTCCGCAGGCACTCAGAAAAAGGCCCTGTTTTTGCTGTGCGACCACTGTTCTGCGGGTCGGTGAAAAGTTGCCACAGAAATTGCATCGTATGCCTTTGTGCAGAGATATTGGGAGTTGCAGATTCATGCTTGTTGCCTATTGATGCAAAATCGTCAATAGGAAGTGACTGTGTGGTGAAATACCACTTTCGTCAGTTTTGCAGTTCTGCCCGTGTGAGGCAAAAGCTGTGTTTTTTGCAGTGACAGAATATTTTGCAGTGTTCTGTAATGGCATCTGATTCTCTTTCACAGATTGTCACTGAAAAGCTTGACAAGAACAACTTCCAGGCATGGAAGTTTAGAATGACGAATTTCTTGATGGGAAAAGGCTATTGGGAGTTCATTACAGGAAATGAAGAAGAACCTGTTCTTCCTAATGTTCCCAGTCAACAGGAAATGCAGGCATTCAAAGGATGGCATGAGAGAGCCAGGAAAGTTATGTACTGGCTGTCTATCAGTATTTTGGACCCCATGATTGTGCATATTCAGGATGCAAATACGCCAAAGGAGGCATGGGATACTTTGGCAAAAATGTATAGCACAAATACGCAAGCCAGGAAAATGCAACTCAAACAGGAGTTGCACAATGTGCAGAGAGAAAATTTGAGCATAAATGACTACCACATGAAAGTGAAGAAAATTGCAGATGCACTTGCTTCCATTGGGTTGCCAGTGGATGATGACGATTTGGTCTCTGTGACCTTGAATGGTCTAGGAAAGGATTATGCACAGTTCCGGACATCCATTGCCGTCCGTGAAAAATTTCCTGATTTTGAGGAGTTGATTGCTCTTCTAATTTCCGAAGAGCAGAGAAATGGTGGTACATCTTCTTCAGCAGGAACTTCAAAAGAAACTGTCTTCTACTCAAATGCTGGCAGAGGTAGAGGCAGAGGTAGAGGAGGCCGATCTGCAGGCCATGGTAGAAATCAGAATATGCAGCAAACACAAGAAAACCAGTCCTATGCAGGAGGACGTGGTAACTCTAGAGGCAGGGGGAGCCAAAGAGGCCGTGGTGGATGGCAGAGAGGCCAAAATGCAAACAGCAATATTGAATGCTACTATTGTGGCAAAATGGGTCATATGGCTAAGGACTGCTATAAAAAGCAGAATGACATTATGAATGGAAAATTGCAGCAAGGCAATTATGCATCCTCTAGTAGACAGGGTGATGACAGAAATGAGCATTTGTTTATGGTGTAGCATATGACAAATTCTGTAACAAGTGCAGAAGAAAGCAATGATGTGTGGTATGTTGACTCGGGTGCATCAAACCACATGACAGGTCACGTTGAATGGATGCAAGATGCAAGGAAAATGGAAAAACCAGGATTTGTGGAGACTGGTGATGATACTGCACATCCTATTGTGCAGATTGGCAAAATTCCTTTGTCTATGCAGGATGGGAAAAAGAAATACTTGTCTGATGTATTTCATGTCCCGAACATCACCAAGAACCTGGTTTCTGTTGGTCAGATGGTTGAGCAGGGCTTGCAGGTCAGATTTAATCCTCATGGATGCTTTGTTGAGGATATGAAAAATAATGGTCGCTTGATAGCAAAAGGAAAGAAGAAGGGCAGGATGTTTACGTTGGATGCGGACATGCCTGAATTGAGTGCAGCAATGTTTGCACATGGGACCGGTGTAGTTGCAGATATTGATATCTGGCACAAACGCATTGGTCATGTTAATATACAGCGACTTAAATCAATGCAAGCCCAAAATATTGTTGCAGGATTGCCTAAATTCAAGGTTGCAGAAATGCACAAGGTTTGTGAAGCCTGTTAATTTGGGAAACAGGCAAGGAAACCTTTTCCTAGGCATGTTCAAGAGAGTAAAAAGCCATTGGAATTAATCCTCTCTGATGTGTGGACTACAAAAGTTGCATCTATTGGAGGCTGTCACTATTTTGTCACATTTATTGATGACTTCAGCAGAAAACTGTGGGTGTATTTTATGAAAAAGAAAAGTGAAGTGTTTGGGCACTTCAAAGCTTTCAAAGCTATGGTTGAAAAAGAAACAGGCCTGCAAATAAAATGCCTGAGGTCAGATGGAGGGGGAGAGTACCTCTCAAATGAGTTTGCAAGGTTCTTGCAGGAGCATGGTATAAAGCAGCAATATTCATGCAGTCATACCCCACAGCAAAATGGAATTGCGGAAAGGAAAAACAGGCATATTGGAGAGGTATCTCGGGCTATGCTAAATGAAAAAGGTCTACCAGATTATTATTGGGCTGAAGCAGTTGCTACAGCAGTCTATATAATGAACAGGACTCCCACTGCAGCAATACATGGCATGACGCCAAAGGAGATGTATACTGGTAGGAAACCAGATATTTCTCATTTGAAGATTTTTGGTTGCATTGCCTATGTCCATGTGCCAGATGAGTTGAGGTCCAAGTTGGATCCAAAGGCTGAGAAGTGCGTCTTTATTGGTTATTCTCTACACAGCAGAAAGGATATAGATGCTATAACCCTTCTACACGTAAGTTCACAGTGAGCAGAGATGTTGTTTTTGATGAGATGAGCAGCTGGTATAAACCAGTAAATGTGATGATTGATGTAGATGCACAAAATGGTAATGCTGCACAAAATTCACAGCAGCAATCACAAAATATCAGTGGACCTGCAGTGTCCTCTAGTAGTGGTTCACATACTTCGCCATGGACAGGTAGATTGAGATCAAGAGAATCTCCTCAAAGCAATGCAGATAGTGGTACACAGGTTTCACGAAAAGAAAAAGAGAAGGTAGATCAGCCCATGTTTGACGTGAATGCAGGTCACTCTTGTGTGGATGGTGAATCCAGTGGCTCAGAAAAAAGCATTGATGATGAGTTGGGTATTCCTTCTGTTGTTACACCTGGAGTAAGGAAGACCAGGGATGTTTTGAGAGCACCTAGAAGTGAGCCTATTTTGTGCAGGTCTACCAGGGTTAGGTATCCTGTGGATAGGCTAAAATATGATGGATTTATAGCCATTCACTATGCCTATATGGTCAAAGTGATACAGGAACCAGAACCCACTTCTTTTGAGCAAGCCATGGGAAATGAAAAATGGGAGAAAGCCATGGATGAAGAAATGGGTGCCTTGGATGCTAATGCTACATGGGAATTGGTGCCTTTGCCTAAGGGCAAGAATGCAATTGGCTGTAAGTGGGTTTATAAGATCAAGCACAATGCAAATGGTTCTGTGAATAGATACAAGGCAAGATTAGTTGTCAAGGGGTATGCACAGACATATGGCATTGATTATGAAGAAACTTTCAGCCCGGTTGCAAGGATGGCAACTGTAAGAGCAGCCATTGCTATGGCCACATCAAAGGGATGGTCTTTACATCAGATGGATGTAAAGAATGCCTTCTTGCATGGTGATTTGCAAGAAGAGGTCTTTATGGAGCAGCCAGCAGGTTATGTTCATGCTACTCATCCTGAGTTTGTTTGCAGGTTAAAGAAAGCCTTGTATGGCTTGAAGCAAGCACCTAGAGCATGGTCTGACAAGATAGGACAATATCTTGTCACTATTGGCTTTCAGATTTCCAAGGCAGATTTCTCACTCTATGTGAGAAAAACAGAGAAAGGGATTATGCTGCTGGTCATTTATGTTGATGATTTGATCATCACAGATGATAGTGATGAAGATATCCTTCATGTGAAAATGCTATTGAGGCAGAAGTTTGAGATGAAGGATTTGGGAGAGCTGCGTTATTTCTTGGGCATTGAGGTGATTAGATCACCAAGTGGGATACAGCTCTTGCAGAGGCAGTATGGATTGGACATGCTGTCCAAATATGGGATGACAGGCTGTAAGCCTATTTCAGTTCCTTTGGAGCAGAATGTGAAGCTGAGCACAGATGCAGGTGAGCTTCTGGAAGACCCTACTATGTACAGACGCATAGTAGGAAGTTTGATTTACATGACTATTACCAGGCCAGATTTGAGCTATGCTGTTGGGTTGGTAAGTCAGTTTATGCAGGCTCCAAGGAAACCGCATTTGGATGCGGCTAGACGCATACTCAGGTATGTGAAGTCCACATTGCAGTATGGACTATTTTATGAGGCTGGGGTTCAGATACAGTTGCATGGATACACTGATGCTGATTGGGCTGGTAGTATTTCTGATAGACGATCTACCAGTGGATATGTGTTCTCTTTTGGGAGTGCTGCAGTCACTTGGAGCAGCAAGAAACAGCCTCCTACAGTTGCCTTGTCGAGCACAGAGGCTGAGTACAGGGGTGCAGCAATGGCTGCATGTGAGGTAGCTTGGTTGCATAAGCTACTCTATGATATGCATCAGTCTACAGATGGGCCGGTTGTCATTTATTGTGACAACATGAGCAGTATACACTTGGCAAAGAACCCAGTCTTTCATGCTAGAACAAAGCACATTGAGGTGCATTATCACTATGTGCGGGAGAAGGTTTTACTAGGTCTTATTGATCTAGTTTATGTCAGCACAGAGGATCAGGTAGCTGACATATTCACGAAAGCATTGGGCGCAGAGAAGTTGCGCAAGTTCAGAGACCTGCTTGGTGTGCAGGATTTGGGATTGAGCTCGAGGGGGAGTGTTGAGATATCGAGCTCCACTCGAGATATGCCAGGGTGACCGTTGTGTACTTATGTCACCGACTTGTTAGCTAGAGATGCGGTTGGTACACCGCCCACGAATAATAGCTAGATGACAGCTATCCTTATCTACACTAGTTCGTGGCTCAGTTAGTATGCCACCTTAGTTAGTTGAGTTTGGTTTTGAGACCCACATATAGGGTTCTTCTATTTCTTTGTATTAGAGTTCTTTTGGCTTTCACAACTAAGAAGAGGAAAATTGTTTTCAGCCTCCACCTTTGTGTGTATTCCCCCAATTGTTTATGTGAGAAAGCCGCAAGTGAGACTCCTTCCCTCTCTCCCACTATCTTCACAAAAGGTGGAGGCTGAATAGTTTTCCTCTTCTTAGTTGTGAAAGCCAAAAGAACTCTAGTACAAAGAAATAGGAGAACCCTATATGTGGGTCTCAAACCAAACTCAGCTAACCAAGGTGGCATACTAACTGAGCCACGAACTAGAGTACATAAGGATAGTTGTCATCCAACTATTATTCATGGGCGGTGTACCAATCGCATCTGCAGCTAACAAGTCGGTGACATAAATGCACAACAGTCACTTTGGCATATCACGAGTGGAGCTCGATATCTCAACACTCCCTCTCGAGCTCAATCCCAATTCCTGCACACCAAGCAGGTCTCTGAACTTGTGCAGCTTCTCTGCACCCAATGCCTTCATGAATATGTCAGCTACTTGATCCTCTGTGCTAACATAAACTAGATCAATAAGACCTTGTAAAACCTTCTCCCGCACATAGTGATAATGCACCTCAATGTGCTTTGTTCTAGCATGATAGACTGGGTTATTTGCCAAGTGTATACTGCTCATGTTGTCACGATAACTGACAACTAGCCCATCTGTAGATGCACATCATAAAGTAGCTTCTGCAACCAAGCTACCTCACATGTAGCCATTGTTGCACCCCTGTACTCAGCCTCTGTGCTCGACAAGGCAACTGTAGGCTGTTTCTTGCTGCTCCAAGTGACTGCAACACTCCAAAAAGAGAACACATATCCACTGGTAGATCGTCTATCCGAAATACTACTAGCCCAATTAGCATCAGTGTATCCATGCAACTGTATCCAAACCCCAGTCTCATAAAATAGTCCATATTGCAATGTGGACTTCACATACCTGAGTATGCGTCTAGACGCATCCAAATGCGGTTTCCTTGGAGCGTGCATAAACTAGCTTACTAATCCAACAGCATAGCTCAAATCTGGCCTGGTAATAGTCATATAAATCAAACTTCCTACTATGCATCTGTACATAGTAGGGTCTTCCAGAAGCTCATCTGCATCTACGCTCAGCTTCACATTCTGCTCCAAAGGAACTAAAATAGGCTTACAGCCTGTCATCCCATATTTAGACAGCATGTCCAATCCATACTGCCTTTGCAAGAGCTGTATCCCACTTGGTGATCTAATCACCTCAATGCCCAAGAAATAACAAGCTCTCCCAAATCCTTCAACTCAAACTTCTGCTTCAATATCATTTTCACATGAAGGATATCTTCATCTCTATCACCTGTGATGATCAAATCATCAACATTAATGACAAGCAGCATAATACCTTTCTCTGTTTTTCTCACATAAAGTGAGAAATCTGCCTTGGAAATCTGAAAGCCAATAGTGACAAGATACTGTCCTATCGTGTCAGACCATGCTCTAGGTGCTTGCTTCAAGCCATACAAGGCTTTCTTCAACTTGCAAACAAACTCAAGATGAACAGCATGAACATAACCTGGTGGCTGCTCCATAAAGGCCTCTTCTTGCAAATCACCATGCAAGAAGGCATTCTTTACATCCATCTAATGTAAAGACCATCCCTTTGATGCAGCCATAGCAATGACTCCTCTTACGGTTGCCATCCTTGCAACCGGACTGCATGTTTCTTCATAATCAATGCCATATGTTTGTGCATACCCCTTGACAATTAATCTTGCTTTGTATCTGTTCACAGAACCATCTGCATTGTGCTTGACCTGATAAACCCACTTACAGCCAATTGCATTCTTGTCTTTAGGCAAAGGCACCAATTCCCATGTAGCATTTGCTTCTAAGGCATCCATTTCTTCATCCATTGCTTTCTCCCAATTTTCTTTTCCCATGGCTTGCTCAAAAGAAGTGGGTTCTGGTTCTTGTATCACTTTGACCATATAGGCATAGTGAATTGATGTAAATCCATCATATTTAAACCTATCCACAGGATACTTGACTATGTTAGACCTATGCAAAATAGGCTCACTTCCAGGTGCTCTCAAAACATCCCTGGTCTTCCTTACTCCAGGTGTAACAACAGAAGGAATACCCAACTCATCATCAATGCTCTGTTCTGAGCCACTGGATTCACCATCCACATAAGATGACCTGCATTCACATCAAACATGGGCTAATCTACCTTCTCTCTTTCTTTTCATGATACCTGCACACCACTATCTGCATTGCTTTGAAAAGATTCTCCTGATCTCAATCTGCTTGTCCATGGCGAAGTATGTGAACCACTGCTAGAGGACACTACAGGTCCACTAATATTTTGTGATTGCTACTGTGAATTCTGTGCAGCATTACCATTTTGTGCATCTACATCAATCATCAGACTTACTAGTTTATACCAGCTACTCATCTCATCAAAAACAACATCTCTGCTCACTGTAAACTTACGAGTAGAAGGGTTATAGCATCTATACCCTTTCTACTGCAGAGAATAACCAATAAAGATGCACTTCTCAGCTTTTGGATCCAACTTGGACCTCAACTCATCTAGCACATGAACATAGGCAATGCAACCAAAAATTTTCAAATGAGAAATATCTAGTTTCCTACCAGTATACATCTCCTCTGGCGTCATGCCATGTATTGTTGCAGTGGGAGTCCTATTCATTATGTAAAGTGTTGTAGCAACTGCTTCAGCCCAATAATAATCTGGTAGGTCTTTTTCATTTAGCATGGCCCGAGATACCTCTCTAATATGCCTATTTTTCCTTTCTGCAAGTCCATTTTGCTATGGGGTATGACTGCATGAATATTGCTGCTTTATGCCATGCTCCTGCAGGAACCTTGCAAACTCATTTGAGAGGTACTCTCCCCCTCCATCTGGCCTTAGGCATTTTATTTGCAGGCCTGTTTCTTTTTCAACCATAGCTTTAAAAGCTTTGAAATGCCCAAACACTTCACTTTTCTTTTTCATAAAATACACCCAAACTTTTCTGCTGTAGTCATTAATAAAAGTAACAAAATAATGATAGCCTCCAATAGATGCAGCTTTAGTGGTCCACACATCAAAGTGGATTAATTCCAATGGCTTCTTACTCTTTTGAACATGCCTAGGAAATGGTTACCTTACCTATTTTCCAAATTGACAGGCTTCACATACCTTATGCATTTCTGCAACCTTGAATTTAGGCAATAGTGCAACAATTTTTTGGGCCTGCATTGATTTAAGTCGCTGTACATTAAGATGACCAATGCGTTTATGCTAGATATCAATATCTGCAACTACACCGGTCCGATGTGCAAACATTGCTACACTCAATTCAGGCATGTCCGCATCCAACGTAAACATCCTGCCCTTCTTCTTTCCTTTTGTTGTCAAGCGACCGTTGTTTTTCATATCCTCAACAAAGCATCCATGAGGATTAAATCTGACCTACAAGCCCTGCTCAACCATTTGACCAACAGAAACCAGGTTCTTGGTGATGTTCGGGACATGAAATACATTAGACCGGTATTTCTTTTTCCCATCCTGCATAGACAAAGATATTTTACCAATCTGCACAATAGGATGTGCAGTATCATCACCAGTCTCCACAAATCTTGGTCTTTCCATTTTCCTTACATCCTGCATCCATTCTGCATGACCTGTCATGTGGTTTGACGCACCTGAGTCAACATACCACACATCATTGCTTTCTTCTGCACTTGTCACAGAATTGGTCATGTGTTGCACCATAAACAAATGCTCATTTCTGTCATCACCCTATCTACTAGAGGATGCATAATTGCCTTGTTGCAATTTTCCATTCATAATGTCATTCTGCTTTTTGTAGCAGTCTTTAGCCATATGACCCATTTTACCACAATAGTAGCATTCAACATTGCTGTTTGCATTTTGACCTCTCTGCCATCCACCATGGCCTCTTTGGCTCCCCCTGCCTCTAGAGTTACCACGTCCTCCTCCATAGGGCTGGTTTTCTTGAGTTTGCTGCATATTTTGATTTCTACCACGGCCTCCAGATCGGCCTCCTCTACCTCTGCCTCTCCCTCTACCTCTACCTCTTCCAGCATTTGAGTAGAAGACAGTTTCTTTTGAAGTTTCTCCGGAAGAAGATGCACCACCATTTCTCTGCTCTTCAAAAATTAGAAGAGCAAACAACTCCTCAAAATCAGGAAATTTTTCACGGACAGCAATGGATGTCCGGAACTGTGCATAATCCTTTCCTAGACCATTCAAAGTCTCAGAAACTAAATCATCATCTTCCACTGGTGACCCAATGGAAGCAAGTGCATCTGCAATTTTCTTCACCTTCATGTGGTAGTCATTGATGCTCATATTTTCTCTCTGCACATTGTGCAACTCTTGCTTGAGCTGCATTTTCCTGGCTTGCGTATTTGTGCTGTACATTTTTGCCAAAGTATCCCATGCCTCCTTTGGCGTACTTGCATCCTGAATATGCACAATCATAGAATCCGAAATACTGATAGACAACCAATACATAACTTTTCTGGCTCTCTCATGCCATCCTTTAAATGCATGCATTTCCTGTTGATTGAGAACATTAGGAAGAACTGGTTCTTCTTCATTTCCTGTAATGAACTCCCAATAGCCTTTTCCCATAAGGAAATTCGTCATTCTAAACTTCCATGCTTGGAAGTTGTTCTTATCAAGATTTTCAGTGACAATCTGTGAAAGAGAATCAGACGCCATCGCAGAACACTGCAAAATATTCTGTCACTACACAAAACACAGCTTCTGCCTCACAAGGGCAAATCTGCAAAACCGACGAAAGTGGTATTTGACCACACAGTCACTTCCTAGTGAAGATTTTGCATGAACAGGCAATAAGGATGATTCTGTAACTCGCAATATCTCTGCACACAGGCATACGATGCAATTTCTACGGCAACTTTCCACCGACCTGCAGAACAGTGATTATATAGCAAAACAGGCCCCGAAATGGCCTCAAATCAGAAAAATAAAGTCACCAAGGGCTTTGCCCTTGACCGCAGCATATACTGGCCTTTTGCCACACCACGAAGGGCATCTCAATTTGAGACAATGCACTCTTGCACTTTCCGGCTGTGATACCTGCAGAGATTTGCTCCCAAACTCGAAAAAGGAAAGCAACATTGGTCCTCTTACCAAGACACCGTGAACTTGGTTTGCTTTCTTGAGCTCCTTACCACGAACCAGGCTCTGATACCATGTGAAGATAGTGGGAGAGAAGGAAGGAGTCTCACTTGCGGCTTTCTCACATACACAATGGGGGAATACACACAAAGGTGGAGGCTGAAAACAGTTTTCCTCTTCTTAGTTGTGAAAGCCAAAAGAACTCTAGTACAAAGAAATAGGAGAACCCTATATGTGGGTCTCAAACCAAACTCAGCTAACTAAGGTGGCATACTAACTGAGCCACGAACTAGAGTACATAAGGGTAGCTGTCATCCAGCTATTATTCATGGGCGGTGTACCTTCTTTAAGCTAACAAGTCAGTGACATAAATGCACAACGGTCACCCTGGCATATCACGAGTGGAGCTCGATATCTCAACAGGAAGCACCACCCTTCTTGCTACCCCCAAATTTGTTCACTTGGCTACAGAGCGATGGGATAAAGGGATCAAAGTCTTTGATGCCACATAAGAATCCTTCATCAAGGTGGATAATATACCAATCAAAATTGTGCAGTGCAAGTCTCCTTCATAGTTCTTTGCACCCTCAATGTTGATGGTCCATCCCATTCAAATTAACATGCAAGCATGGGACTCACCATAGCTTTTTTTTTGTCCCTTCCATTTCAAATATTTTCTCTTTGCAACAATAATAAAATCCATCGACCCATTCTGTGTCTCATATATTTATTGGCTATCCATAGTTGGTATAATTTTGTGGGATGCAACCTAGATCTTTGGGCATTCTTAACAACCAAAAAATATTTCCTAAATGCTTTCTTCCTTAATGACAACCTCAAGGAAGGCCCCCCAAACGCAAGGAGGTTCAGACTTTGGCATACCAAATCAATGCCTTCCCAATACACTTATTTATTGGATTGAAAATACCTAGCACAATCTAGCTACCCATAAAACAATGAAGCCTAAAGCTCACAATTTTAATATGACTCATCAATATAGGGGGAGGGGTTGCAACTTCTGAATTGGAGTTGACAAGAAGCCATAATCAATAGAAAATTCATTGAAAGAGGGCCTCTAATCCATCATGTAGGCCAATGGATGAGTAGCCTTAAATATAACAAACTTATATAGGCTAATATCCTAGGTTAAAGTCATCTCTCTCCTATCCTTTGTGTGTCCATGGGTGAAAAAACCTTCCTTCGTTATGCTCTTAGCCACATATTAACTCATTGCATTGCCGCTTATCACTACAAAATGTTCTCATATTCTACTAGCATAGGCCCCCATGTGACATCTTAAGGGTTCTACAAATCCCCATGGTCAAGTTGTGGGATGCAACACGTTGAGGAGAACACCCCTCTTCAGTTTTTGTCTTTGCTCACCCACATATATTACCTCACCCACATATATTACCTTTACCCTTCCTTTACCCCAAGTGACCACAATACATGAGTGTAGACCCAGATGATCACACTATTTGAGTACATGAGTGTAGACCCTTCAAGATAGACAAGCCAACCTATGTGAATGTAGACCCCACGTGATCACGTTACATGAGTGTAGACCCCCAAATATAGGCAATGCAACCACTAGTGACAAGGGCCCTCAAGTGTGTCTCAAGAATCGAGAGTTCTAGAGATAATAATTCATTTTTCTTGGTTTCTCGCAAAGATGACTTTATCATTGCTTGCATCTAGGCTCCCACCAGACAACAACCTCAAATGACAAGTGGTTGAGAGTTGAGAACTCTTGAGACTTTGGAACTCTACCTCTTTTCCTTTTTGTTGTTTTGCTGACCCATATTGCCTTTGTCTTTTTTGTTCTTTCTTTCCTTACCAAAACACATGCACCCACTTTGTGCACATGTACTTCCAGCCAACCTTAGTAGATAACTCTACTTCTCTAGAGATTTCATTTTGTTGGTTTCAATATCCACACACTTACGCACATGGCTTATCATATGGACCCATTTGTTCTATGTTTATGGAAGCCCTTACGAAAGGGCAAGCCAACCCCTCTTAAGGCAATGGTTTACCAACCCTTACGCATTGGTTCAGGCAACGTCAACCATTGTCTATTGCCTTAAACACAATTGGCATTTTTGCAACGATGCCAGAGCACATTTTTGCGGTGCTTCTTGTAGCATCATAGCACCAATGGGTAATTCAAAGTGCACATGAGAGAAAAAAGTAGCTCCAATGAAGGAAATCAAGAGCCAATACCAAAACTTGGGCTTTGCCTACATGAAGATGAGGAAGAGGGAAGCACAGGAGACCTGGATTTACAAACACCAAAGTTCATCAAGAAGCTGATTGGTTTGCAATCCCACACCCATCAAACGACTACAGATAATGGATGCTGCCTCAAATAACTACCATTGCTTCCTTGCTCAAGTCAATGCCCATCCTTTGAATGCAACAACCACAAATAATGCATGCCACCTCAAATAACTACCATTGCTCCCTTCTCAAGCATCGTGTGTGGACCTTACGCATGTTATACGATCATGAAACATTGCCCTATTTCCCATGCGTGTTGGCTAACATGGCTAGGTACATGCCTTCTTTTCTAGGTCGGCAAACTTTGACAAGTAGACTTACTGTGACGTTTGCTAGCAAGGCATTTTGGACCTCCATCTCATCACTAACAAAATCATGTGGGCAAAGAACCTCTTTTGAAAGGGCGCACCCTTGCGACCATTTGACAACATAGGGGGGAAACCTGCACACTCAATGTGGATCATTGATTGCACCTGCCTATCCCACAAGTGTAGATTTGAACATGGGTAAGAGAGTAGGGGAGTTGAACAAGGGCATAGATAAGAGACTGTTATGCTTCCCCGAGGGGATTTGAACACAAGCAGCCGCTCAGAACGATGAGTGCCCAAACGGCCGAAGCTATTGCTGCCTTGCAACTATGCTCTAGAGTCCTAGAGTGGATCACATTGCACATGTGAGGACTTGGTCGTCGTGTTAGGCTAGGTTCACATGAGGCGGATGCTCGACTAACAAAGGGACATCCATTGATGTGGCCCAAAATCATTCTATTGTCCGTGCAAAACCCCAGCCTCCGGCCCCACCACCTCACCAAAGTGTTGGAGGCTTTGGCAAGATGGGTAACAACATATAACCAGAACGGGTCCACAATCTCAAGGAGCTACTGTCAAAGCTATGTGAAAACCAGAGAGCACAACGACCCGCGGCTACGGCCCCATGTGAACCCACCCTCTCAGATGGTGCCTGCCAGGTGGCAAGAGGGCTTACCAAAGAAGAAGACCCCCTCGCGTGGTTGACGCGTTGCACAATCCCATTTGGCAGCTCCGTCCGTGTTCACAGAACCAATCCGAACAAGACGATAATTTTTCATCAGTCTTCTCTTCCTGCAGTTCATCTGCTAACGAATTGGCGCTTCGGAACTGTACTTCAAGCTTGGCATTCGGCGAAAATTTTGGATTGGAGTGGCTTGGAACCTCAAGAATCCGCGGACAGGATCCAGGGAGTAGAGAATCAATCGAATTCAACCTGCATTTTTCGATTTGTTTCTGCATCAATCGATCCTGCAGGATTCTTGAGCAGCGAGAGCGAATTCTTGGAGCTAGGTGTTGGTGGCTTCAGGAGAAGGTAACTTCAAGCTTTGGAATTTCTCTGTAAAAACTTCAAGCTGTGGAACGAGAAGATCAGATTCTATATGTCGAATTTGGATTGAAAGAGCTAGCAGCGAAAGCATCGCAATTAGATAAGGATTGTTGACGGGATTGAAGCATTTGCGTCTCAATCAGATTAGGATTGCTCAGGGGATTGACGCATTTTGAATCGTGGAACTTCCTTTGCCTCCTGTTTCACATAGCTTTGGGACGAAGAACCGACATGGCTGCTGGAAGCTCCATCTGTCAAGCATGCAACCAACTATCCGCTTCTCAAAGCTCGCTGTTTGCAGAAAATGGTTTCGCAAAGATGAAATCTGGCCTGGTACTGAAACCGCTCAAATGCCACAGCACTCGCTCCGTAGGATCTCACGTGCTTGCAAATTACCTCACTAATTCCTTTCTCAAGGACACGGAGCTGGTGTCTTCGCTTGCCAATTTCTCCAAATTTGAAACAATCCACGCGAGGAGGGAATTTCTGTCCCGCGCGGCGAGAAGCGATATTGCCACTGAAGATGAAAAATCTCCTAACGGCACCACAAATCAAAGTCCTAGCTATGTAAGCAACACGGCGCTCATCGAGGAGAAGGATAGCCGCGAAGCAGATGGAGAGCCAATATGGAAGAGAGGAATTCCGACTTCAGAAGAGAGCTCAGACCGTCCAAAGAGAATCGCATTTAATTACGGGTTTCAAGCCAAATTTCTCAGGAAAGGTCCTACGGTTCCCTCCAACGTGGTTAAGCTAGCCTTTGAGAACTTCGGTCGGGAATGGCGGGTAAATTCTGTTCTTGCAAAAGCAATCCGGCTTTTTCTTTTTCCGAACAGGAAAGTTTTGGACGTGGCCAATATGCTGCACATACTCCTGCGTTTCTACGTAGAAGTTCATTGTTTGCTCAACTCGGTCAGACTTCCTTGGCTTGCTCTTGTAGGCTTTGCGACGAAGCTATTTGTTTGGCGAGCTAGAGAAGATAGACGGTACGTGCTCCACACCATTTTATTTCACACTCAGATTGCTTTCTTTATTATCTGCCGCCGCTTTCCATCCTATCATAAAGATTGGTAAAGATTAATGTACTTAGAAATCTGCAGTGACCAAAGTCGAGGGGGGCCCTCTTGGAATAGCTTCGGTATTCTTAGGCCGTGGTATTGTCCTCTTTCTGAGGGGTTTTGATAAGCTACTTCAACTGTACGATGGTCTTCCGGAACTGAAGCCAGAAATATCGGTATGTGTTCCAATTTATTTAGAATTTTGTTTGTTCTTGTATCCTTACTGGCACAACACACTTTCCATGGCTTCACTTTCTGCAATATGATCGACTTAGGGCACTACTGGTCAAGAAGGACTAGGTAAGGATCTTAGCGGATGTGTGCATTCCTTTTGGGACTCAAGGGGGTCCGGTTAAATCTCTTAATGGCATGTTAAAGTTGCTTGAGAGTTTAACCCCTAGGAATATAGGTACTTGAAGACCGTAAGTGCAGACAGTGGGAATACTATTTACTTAAGATTTTTCTTAAGTATTTCAGAGGGCCAAGACCATTGAAACTACACAATATGGTACTCATTAGAAAGCTTTTGAAAAGGAGGAGCCATTGTGATTGTAAGCTCAGAGAATGGATATTATAATGTCAAGATATACCATTTTGTGTGAAAAAAGAACCAAAATTTCTTATCATGACCACTTTATGCATAAAATAATGGGTACCAATAGAAATGGAATTTGTGTTAAGGTTAACTGAAGTAAGTTTACTAACATAGCATAACGGCAGGTATGAAAAGGCCCTTAGAAATGGGCTAACATTTTATTAATGCTTGAAAAAATCCAACCATACAAATCAGTCAACCGTGGGTGCTGATCCTGGAAGGAATGCTAGAAAAAGAAACTGGTTGTCAGCCAACCTGTTTTCAGAGAACCCGGCTCACTGCCTAGGGATCTTTGGGACAGGGGCTAGCAACTCAGGGTGGAGGACTACACATCCAATGTGCCTCACTCCATGAATACAAAAAAGGTACCTGCAAGCCAGGCCTTGCTTCTCAACGGTCATCCAAGATTCTAGTGTCCCATGCTTCCAAATGGCGCGCAAGGTATAGATGATGTGGCAACCAGGTGACCGCCGGGGGGAACCTGGTGGCCCCCCATCACAAAACTGCACTGGGCAACCCAGATGTTCCAAGTAGTGATTTTGGACACTGTCGCACAGAAATTATCTTTTGGCGATGTCATAAGACGATGTCGGGGGGGAGGTATTGCGTCCCGAGCCTCTATCTGAGAGACCTACTGAGCCTGGATCGTGTAAGATGGAGAGGCTGGATCGATGGAGAAGGCATGACCTCTCTCCGTCATCCAAGCAAGCATCCCCCGATTGAAGTTCCACTGCATCCTCTGTGTCCTATCAACAATCCAGATGGCCTGCATCCAAATCCTCTGAGCTATGGGGCACATTTTGTGGTTTTCTTAGTATGCTTTTACTTATCATTGCTTTGCCATCTTTACCAACATGTTTTCATTCGGTACAGTGAAAAGCAAGTTGTTTGAAAGTCTCACAGGATTACCTCAAGCTTTCCATGCAGTCATGGGAGAGCTAATCTTATCAGGTCAAAGTCATGTCTCCTTATATTGGGTATAAAACACTAAGCAAAAGTAAATTTCATGGATGATTGGATATTTCTGCATCCTCATCCTAAATGAATCAAGAAGAGACCGTTCTAGACTATCAAAGTAAATTTCATGGATGATTGGATATTTCTGCATCCTCATCCTAAATGAACCACTTAGCGCAGGTAAGTTAATTATGGCCTTCCTAGATGACAAGCTCCTCACACACACACACACACACACTTCCCCTTGGGATCCCTTCTGATTTTAAGGTATGCATACTCATCCCCCTAGGGGAACTTATTAACATTTATGCATGAGAGCATTTTACATGAAGGACTTGGGGAACAAATTATAGTTTTATAGAGAACAATTTGGATTTGCATACTTTTAGTGATATTACATAAATATTGTGCATATATGGGGGATAATGATTTGGAACCCAAGGACAAAGATCCTTGTGGATTTGATGCCATAAAGTAAGGATACTAGGCCATGAAACCACTTAAACCTTGGTGGAGTATTATATAAGGACACATGGAGCAGTAAATATTGTAATTTTCTATGACTAAGACAAGCATTGGCCAGAGACGGCAGTTTGGGCAAGAAGGATGAACGAGCATACCTTGGGTGTGAGTTGCTTTTCCTCTTGTGTGCCATTGCTTCAATTCAGTCTTTATCTGCAAAACAAAGATTATCTAGGGATGCAAGGTACAGTTTCTTGATAGCCTTCTCTAGATAGGTTGAAGCTTAGAGAAGGCATTAAAAAAGGATACCAGTTTCGGTGTATGGATAGTAAGATCAGGTATGAGGTCGTATGTGAGATTTGGTCTCTTTTTTTTTAATGCCGAAAAAACAGTGCTGATTATATTACTTCGAAAAACAAGATACATGGGGTCAGTTTTGCAGCTGACGAGGCTGCGTTCACAAATCGGACGCAGCCCTAAGAGGGAACAAAAAGCTCTCTCTCACGGAGGGATCAGGCGGGTGTGAATAAACAGCCGAGGCGGTGAGTAGCGCCACTGAAGGCCCAGAGATGTATGCTCGAAGAAGAGGCCCTGCGTATCCCAATCTCGGAGGAAACGTCTCCGCTTCTCCCGGCCAGCCCAGAGTTCCCCTGGATCTGGTCCCACTGGCCTCTGAGCGTGTGGATAATCTTGCTCCAGATGTCGGCCATGACCTGGGCAGTTGAAAGAGAGGTACCTCCGAGGATCTGCGCGCAGCGCGAGGTCCAAATGTGCCATCCGACGATGCTGCTAATAATCTCCCAAACTGGCTGCCTCACCTAAGATCCTGTGTCCACCTCTGCCAAGTGCTGCGGGATGCCCTCAAGCGGCCCCCAAGTCCCCTGTGTGATAAGGAACATAGGGTCGTGTGGGCCTGCCTCGAACAAGTGGTGATAGCCAGGTGTGGTGCTGCACCAGCAGAACGCGCCCCAAGTGATCAAACCTAACTCCGGTGCTGCACGAGTAAGGATCCCGAGGGCCCTCCTCCACACGTCCTGGGTGCGAGTGCAGCTCCATAGGCAGTGCTTTGGTGACTCCTCGTCCTCATGACAAAACTGACAGAGTCCTTCCTGACCAATCTGCCGCAACCAGCTCCCCACTGGAAGTCCCTTGTGGGCGAGTAGCCAAAGGAAGTAGGAAATCTTCCGCGGCCGCCAGCTCTCCCACAAGGCCTTCCAGAAGGCCTGCAGAAATAGCCTGGAAATACCCTGAGCATACCAACTGGGCCGCTGGGTGGGCGGTCTGCTCTGCATCCTCTCGAGAACGCTCCTGCCCAGTTTCGTGCTGTATGCGAAGAAAGGGGTCGGCCCCTGGTCTACCACAACCTCTGGCCATCTCCACTCTCCTGGGTCCCAGTCAAGCTCTAAAAGGGCCCACACCTTCCAAAGCCAGAGGTGCCATAACTGCAGTTGATCCTGCTCTACACTAGGATCGATCCGCCAAACCTTCCCCACGAGGCCTACGACACGAACCCTCTGCCACGAGAGAAGGGGGTCGATGAGTGCACCCTCTCTCCTGAGTCGGCCGTCCCCCAAAACGGCGAAGAAAAAGACAGAGGTGTCGTCCAGTCGGCCTGCAACAACCAGTGGGATGCCGCGAGGGGTGAACTGTCCAAGCCAACGGGCATCACCAGGCATGAGGATCTGAATCTCTGGTGGGACCAACCATCCGGCAGGAATCGCTCCATCTATCTCTGTACGCCTCGTCTGAGCTCCACGGACACCCCCGGTTGTGGCTGCTAGAGCAGCAGTCTCCAAGTGTCTGTAAGTGTCCCTCCAAACTCGAAGGGACCGGGCGGGCCCCCGCATCCAGCCATCCCACGAGATATGCGACCTCTCCCCCAACTGAAGGCCCGAGGCATCTCTGACCTGATCGTTCCAGATGAGCGGCTGGCGGTCTCCTCCTGACTGCTAGGAGGCGACTGGATGAGACTGAGACGAAGTCGCCTCCAAACCGTGAGCAGGCTACGAATGAGCGGGGAGCTGGGGCGGGTAAGCAGTGCAGAGGTGAAGATCCACTTGAGGGACGGTAGCCACTCTCCTCCTCGGCGCGGGGTGCAAGAACTGATCCCCTGCTGAAGTAACATCTTCCACGTTTGCCCCCTCGGGGTCAAACCGCGGATAACTAACTTGCCCAGCAGGGCCTGACTCTGAAGCTCTGGATCAATGACCCCCAAGCCACCCTCAGCCTGCGGAAGAATGACTATTTGCCAGGCTACCCTGGCTCTGGTATCACTGAGACATCCCCCCCGGACCACAGGAAATTCCGAACCATCCTCCTGAGCTGTGCCATGCAGGATCTCGAGAAGCACCAGCAAGAGGCCACATACCAGGCCGTGGCCAGGAGAACCTGATTGACTACAAGAGCACGACCTGCAAGAGAGAGCTTAGCAGTGCTCCAAAAAGCCAGATTCCGTCGTATGGAATCTAGCACCGGGAGAAACTGCTGAGCTGGCGTGATGTCCAGGCCGACCTGAAAATCGAGATATCTAGTAGTCTGCCCCTGCGGGATCCATCTGAAACCCAAAAACCTCCCCCACTGTGAGCATGCCCCAGGGTCTGTGAGAAAACCAACTGATTTGTTCCAGTTGATTTTCGCACCGGCTGCCGAACAGAAGACCTCTAAGGCCAGCCTCACCCTCTCCAGCGTCATCTCATCATCCTGAACATACAGCGCCGTGTCATCTGCATACTCCGAGTCCAGGAGCTCCGTGTCTTCCCTGATGGGAAGGCGAACACCCCGGATCCCTGTCGATCTCGCACGAAGATAGTGTGTCAGCGCCTCGGTGAAGAAGAGAAACAGGTAAGGAGCAAGTGGGCAACCCTGACGCACTGATCTCTCCAATCGAAATCGCTCTCCCATCCTGCCGCCGATGATGACCCTACTGGAAGCTGTCCTGTATAACGCTGAGATACCCTGAATCCATCCCACGGGGAATCCAAGTCTCTCCAAAGTACCCTCCAGGAAGGACCAGTCCACTCGATCATAGGCCTTCTCAAAGTCGAGAAGTAGGATGGCTAAGTGAAACCCGCTGTGCCGAGCCCACCTCATCGCCTCTGAGAAGGTGAAGACATTATCCAGGATACTGCGATCCTGGACAAAGCCTGTCTGAGTGTCATGAATGAGGTCAGGAAGTAGTGGCCGAACTCTGGCGCTGATCATTTCGGCAAGGATTTTATAGGCAGTGGTGAGGAGAGTGATCGGGCGCCATTGACGGATCTCCTGCCGATCTCCCCCCTTCGGGATGAGGCAGATCAATCCCGAAGAGAGGCTCTCTGGCATAGAAGGTGGCTCTGCGTCGGAGGTCTGTGGGTGCATAAATGTTGAGGACTCCTATTTTGGAGCCCTCCAACTCTAGGCCAACCCACAGCGCACGGCCTGGGATCAACGTACCATGGCCAAAAACTCCCTGGGCAATCGACTCGCAGACGGACGTGCAAACACCGCCACTCCTCCCTTGTGCACCGATCGAGGGCTCCCAATAAGTGTGAGAGCATCCAGGGAGGATCTTCCCACAACTACGGGTATGAGCCACTGAAAGCTTATGCTCCTGGAGCAGGAGCATATCCAAGCGACCAATCACTGCTGGTTGAAGTTCCTGTCTCAAGATAAGCTTCCTAGGACCACGGGTGCTAGAAGAATGAAACCCGTTCACATTCCAGGAAACAAGGTGTAAGCTCATGGTGAGGACTGGTAGGCTGCGAACAACTGTCTGCTCGCGGCCGAGGTCGATGAAGAGGCTGGTAGTTCGGAATGAAGGCGCTGACGCTTCTATGAGGTTTGGAGGGGGAGGCGGGGTCATCCTGCCCATTCTTCAAAACTTTTAGCAAAGGCGTGAGGCCTTTGGTGCCATGGACAAACGCTTTCTCGAGCCAGCTCGAGATCTTTGAGGTAGTCATCCCGTAGAATGCGCGAAGTTTCTGTGCTATCCAGACTCTGACATCCTGGGGGAGGGGCCACGACAGAGGGGGCCTGAGGATCACAATCAATCTGAAACGCTTTGGCGACGCATCGCCATCGCAGGCGCACGTCACCCTTGGACCACTGGGTCTCAAGAAGCTGTCCACCCGTCGGGCCTATCCAGGAGCAAATCTGAGCGTGTGTCTGCTCTCTGAGAGCCTCCCAGACCGAGTCGTCTGTCCAAATCTCGGTGCCGTCGCTGAGAAAAGTGAAGGCAAAGCTGGGTCCATCCCTCGGGGCCAAGGCTGCGATCTTCCCATCCGCCCCTTTATGGAGCAGGAAGATACTGATGTCGAGGCAAGCTGGGAAGGTCCCGAGGTCGGCCACATCCAAGTAATCCCAGGGACCAGACCTGTAGAAGTCACGAGGGAGCTCTCTCTCCTGGAGCTGAGGCCCGCCAGAATCTTCAACTGAGGGGGCCGGGCTAGCAGACAAGGAAGGCTGCTCCAGGGGTGGTGCTGTCTCGGGGTGCCCTGCCTGGGGTGAGGAAGGGGAAGGAGGCTGCGGGTTAGGAGACACTGACTCCACTGAAGCGACTAGCAGGGGGGCCGGAGGTGGGGGAGTAGGGGCTGCACGCGGCTGAGAAACCACCGGTGAAGTAGACACTGCGGAAGAGCTGAGAGGGGCGGGGGGGGGGATGGGGATGGGGCTGGGGCTGGGGCTGGGGCTGAAGAGGAAGAGGCGGGGGCTGAAGAGGAAGAGGCGGGGGTTGAGGCTGAGGGTCAGAAGAAGGGGACTGCGGCTGGGGTAGGGGCTGGGGCTGGGTGGGGGGGAGCTGGGGATCGGGAGAGAGGGGGACCTGAAGCTGCGGGGGGCGGGTTACAGACGAAGAAGAAGCTCTCCCTAGACCCTGGGGCGGCTGCCTGTCAGGTCTCTGAGGCACTATTGCAGGGCTGGGTAACCTCTGCCTCCTTGCCTTTGTCAGAAGTCTTCTTATTCTTTCCTCTTTTCCTTCTGACCTCGGTCCAGCCACCAACCACCTTTGGACCGGACTCCGGCTGCCTCTGCTCTGCCTGACGTGGCTGCTTGGAGGGAGGGGGAGGGGGTTGCGGGGGGGGGCGGGGGGGGGGCCGAGAGGGGCTGGAGAAGCGCGGGCAAGCAGCAGCTAGGTGCCCAAAGCCATGACAACGCAGGCACTGGCCTGGCTGTCCTGTGACTACCATGCTCTGAGTAATGCTGCCAGCATCTGTCACAATCTCGATCTCTGCAAGGAGGGACGCAGGATCTGCCACAGCCACACGGACTCTGGGAGCTCCTGCCGCAGCAACCGCGTCGACAAAAGTGTCATGCATCACCCAGCCAAAGTGGGAACCCAGGTCCCTGACTATCGGCCGCAACTCAGCAGCAAGGCCTGGAAATACTAGCATCACTGGGTGGCGAGGTATGTGGAAACGAGCATCAATCCACTGCGCTGAATCCTCGATACCAAGGGACTATCATGATGATCTTTCCATCCACAGATGTGGGGGAACCAGCAATCAGGTTGCTCGCAGCTTTCGCAGTGGAGAGTTTAAGCCAGAAGATGCCCCTTCCCATAAGGGCCACCTCCTCGATGTGGCTATCCTCTAGCATAAGGGTGGATTGTAGCCAATCCCTGATGGCTGGCCTGGAGGGAGAGTGTCCAATGACTCTGCCATAAACTGAAGTGTGGGCAAAGTCATTGGCAGCCTGTTTTACCAGGGACGACTGTTGCTCTGTCAAAATCACGCAGTAGGCTTCTGGAGAGGGGGGGTCGGCTGGGCCTCCAGTTCCGGGCAGGGAGCCGCCATACCGCCAAGACAGACTGCGAGAACTCCAATGAGGAAGAGGCTGCCACCAAAAAAGGGGGGGCTAGACGAGGGATGGAGCCTGGGGGTGGATGAGGGAACGGCGAGGCGACGGCGAAGCGGTGGCGAGGCGAGGCGGCGGGCAATGGAGAGGCGAGGCGGGGCGGAGGAGGCGGCGAGGCGAGGCGATGGGCGAAGGCGATGGCGATGGCGTGGCGTGGCGAGGCATGGCGATGGCGTGGCGTGGCGAGGCATGGCGATGGCGTGGCGTGGCACTGGCGATGGCGTGGCGTGGCGAGGCGTGGCGAGGTGGAGGGCGAAGGCGATGGCGATGGCGATGGCGTGGTGAGGCGAAGGGCGAGGCGACGGGCGAGGCTAGGCAGAGGCGATGGCGGTGGCAAGGTGATGCGACGGGCGAGGGGCAAGGCGAGGCGGATAGGGAGGTAGGGAGGTAGAAGCTATGGCGAGGGAAGGAGGGCTCGCAGGAGCAGCTAAACAAACTCGTTTGAGATTTGGTCTCTTACTAGGCATCAAGTAGTATGTATGATTTGCTCATGAGATATGTATATAGTCGTTGGAAGGACAACCATGGAGCAGCCTGGATTCCCTTGGATTGCAATGTTTTTGGCACAATGGAAATAGAGAACATATACCACATTACGGTGTTCATTGTCTTGAATTCACAGATTGATGCACCTGCGTGTTGGCAACAATGGACGTCCACAAGTTTGCTGCAATCTCTCCTATGAATAGAAAGCCAAAAGAAAAGTAACCCTGAGGGATTTCTAGAGTCCTTTTCAAAAGATATTATATAGTTATCAATACAAGGAGGATAGCTATATAATACCTAAAAAGGTATTGAATTCTTACGTAGAGGATAACTATATAATACTATAAAGGTACCTCCAGAGTATGACGAATTTCAAATTAGCTTTTGTAAGAATTCAATACCTTATAGGTATTACCTTCATATAGTTATCCTCTTCATCTTATTTTAAAATTAAGGGCTCATCTGCTTCAACTGGTACTGCTTGAAGCCTAGGTACAATCCGTACTATTGTAGTTTCTTATATATCTTCATATCCATTTCCTTGCTATCTAAGGACTGGAATTTTAGTCTGCTAATTAAATCTAGGTAAGATGCTGAACACTGACCTTTTATCAATTAAAAAAAAAAAACTTATTTGGAAGCTTCGGGAATTTGGGCCATATTTGTCTTTGCTGATCAATCCATAGGACTGCTTAAGAGCTAGTAGACAGACAATATCTGTTGAGGTATCAAAATAGCTTCAAAGATATATTAAGTTTATGTATGGTTTCAAGCTTGCTTTTGAACTTTAATGAGATTTGAATTGACATGCTTAAATCCATATTTTCATAAGAATGGGCTTAACACGCTTCTTGATTTGTGTTATCAGTATATTGACGAAGATGTGGATGAGTTGCAACGAGCTTTGAAAAAATTGACACTTAGTAATGAAGATGTATGGGAACGTGAGAGAAGCAGGCCGCCGGTCGAAGCACCTTGGTGGATTCTTGGTCCTTATTATGCGCTTTGCTTTGTATGTCTCTACCATAATCATAAATTTGTTACTAAATCTGACGATAGTCTGTTTATATCAGAATGACAAAAAGAAGTGACAAATGTTGTTTATTAATAGGCTCCAACTTGCATGTTAAAATCATATCCAGCTCTCTTTTACACGAAGCAGGTATAGATTCTTTATTGAGTAAGCAGTGTACCATTGAGGATAATTGCATATATGGATTATCTATGGTATACTTGGTCCAATTTAACCCTTGGATCAAGCCACTTGTGGGAGTGACAGATAAATTGGAAACAAAGTACTACAGAAAATGATTAGTTTTACTTTTAGAAATGGAGACTTTGTCATTGGCAGTCATATGACACTGGAACTATTTAGAACCTTTTCATTATGTACTCTAGCTCTATCCACACACAATACATCTGTGTATGTGCATACCACTTCAGGAATACCCATATTGTCCACTTCTATTCCCATGTTTTAAAATAATATGCCATAACAGGGTTTGGTATAAGTTTCCCAGTTTTGGCAGATCATCTTACAAGGTTTTTGGAATTTAACTTTAAGCAATCTTGAGTTACTCCTTTGTGATGGATATGATAGTTGCTAGAGTGACAAGTATCTAGTTGATGTGTACAAATACCTCAGCGTAGTGGATTTTTAAAGTTTGCATTAACCAAGACTGACACGTTTTAATGGTTACAAAGAGAAACCTTTTAGTTAAAATAAAATAAATTAAAAGTTACCATGATCACAAAACGTTTGCTTGTAGGGTTACATCGAACCAAGATGCAAATGGACAAGTCTAGCCTTGGTCACAACTCTCAATCCATGTGTCAGATCAACATAACTGTAAAAGTCCAAACAGGAGATGGAAATGCGACTCAAGACATGGGTGGATGTAGATTAAAGCATCATGGCTCAATGTCATAAAGAAAGCCTTGCACTGGACAGTGATTGGCATTGGACTCGGGAGTCACCTTGGCATCGCTTACGTGCACTGGGAGGGTTTAAATCAAACTCTCTTACATCAACTCTAGAGAATTTAAAGAATAGGTAAGGCATCACTCAATAGACTAAGCATGGAAGATGTCCAAATTGGCAATGAGTGGCTTGGAGCTTAGACAGGTTGGCAGTTGGCAATTGATCCTCATAGAAACGTAAAGGTCTACCCATGTCTATGCATGAGGTAGGCTCACTGGCTATCAAAGCTACACATTACTGAGTCATTTATGTCACAGTGTACCGTGTTTGATGGGAAGACTGAAATCAGAAATGGGCTTGAGCTTCAGTTTTGCTGACCAGAGTCATCATGCCCATGGGAAGTCCTTTAGACATGCCAAGGATCCTTGAGCTCAAAACTTGATCTTGAGAAAATTAATCGTTTATCTGCACCTGCTAATCATTGGCCCAAAGTAATACATTGCCATGGAATAAAAAGAGATTCGCAAGGATGCCTAATCTCACTCAAAGCGGCCAGAAGCATCTCAAAGACTCTATGCACATGCTCACAAAAAATTTAGTGAGTCCCATTTTTAATGATGTCCGCTATCTTGTGTCTAAATGTCCAAAAATGGTCCTTGATAAGCATGGAGACTGCATCTAATTGAGTGCAAAATCATGCGTGAACTGTAGTTGTGGTACCAAATCATGGAAGGGTTAACCTCAATATATCTCCATTACAAAAAAAGACATATATCCATCGAGTGCAAACTTTCTCCCCTCCAATAAGGGAATATATATATAGTGGATGCCGAATTGGCTCTAGGTATGACATCCCTCTTGAGGACTCCAGATTACTGGCTCCTGACTGCAAGTGAGTGACTACCTGCTGCTCCAAAAGGCAATGGAGGGGAGGTCGATGTCTGTCCACACACCTTCTGCTGTGCTGTTATGCTGCTGAAGATTTTGTGCTGCATGGGCTGCTAGATAGGTTGCCTTCGATATCCAAGCATGCTATTTAAGATGGGTCCGAAGTGCCTTGCCAGTGGGCGGACTAGCTAGCTAATTATAGTTGAGTCTGTTCGGCAGATAGGCTCAAGATTGGCCAGGCCCTACCCTCCATGTGACCTGCCAGGTCATCTTGTAGGTATGCTGATGTGCAGACTGTAGCTCTCTCCAGTTCCGCCTGCTCAGGTTTCAAGGCTTGGAAAGCTGTAATCACGTGCTCCAAAAACGAGTCACCTGCTCCAAGAACAGTGCCTTCGACAGCTCCAAAAATGAGTTCTATCAGCTCCAAGAACAGCACCTTCAACAGCTCCAAACTTGCAGCAAATTTCAGTTCCAAAACAAATCCAAATTCGAGTTACAATAGATCCCATTCTTGCAGCAAGGTCAGCTTCAAGATCAGCGCCTTCAACACTTTCTGAATTGAGGTTTTATCAGTTTTGTCAGGTTGCTTTACAATCAGGTTCAAAAACGTGCCATCTAGAACAGCTACCCTCAGCCCCTTTCTCTCCCTCAGAGCTTCTCCTTCTCCCTCAGCCCCCCCTCCTCCCTCTCAGCCTTTTCCACCCTTAGTTTTCCTATGCCTTCTCCCCTTCTTCTCCCCCTCTTCCCCTCTGCAAAATGACGAATGGCTATCTTTTGTGTTTGAGTCGACCCTCCATTTTGTAATTATCAAATGGACCCCATTCAAGCAATCCTTGACCACTTCCATGGGCCGCAAGAATCATTATTCTTCTAAAAGACGAGCCATTGCAACTCAAAAAGGATGTGGAGGTTGAAAGCTCCACCACTCTCTTTGCATGCGCCCTCCCCCCTACCCCCCGCCTCCCCCCCCGGCTCCCCTCCCTCACTGCTGCAGCCCCCTCCGCGCTGCTGCAGCCTCCCCTTGCGCGCTGCCTCCTCCCCCGTGCGCTGCCTCCTCCCTCCCCTCCCTCCTATTGCTCCCCCCGCCCTCCCCCCCCCTGTCTCCTCCACTCCTCTCCTCTATCCCCCCCTCCTCTCCTCTCCCTCCTCCTTGCTGCCCCCCCTATCCCCTTGCTGATTCCTCCTCTGCTCCTTCTTCTCTCTCCCCTCCCTCCTTCCTTTCACCCTCTCCCCTCATCTGGAGTACCCTATTCTCCGTTAGGGGTCTCCTGGGCTTCAGGAAAGCGGACGGAGTTCTTCCAGCGTTTGAATCGACCTTCTCCACCTCGATTGACGAATGGGTTCCCACTCAGTCAATCCGTTACCGCCCACACCGGCCGCGAGAACCATCACTTTCTCAAAAGACGAGCTACAACAGTTGCAAAAGGATTTGGAGCATGAGTGTTCCACGACTCTCTTCGCACGCATTCATGGCTCCCACCCCTCCAGGTCACAAGCTAGAGATTGGATGCTTGCGGCACTTCCCCAGGAGCTCGCACCCCACCTTAAGGATGTTCGTTTGTTGGGACGAGGTTTCTTTCAGGTGTGCCTAGATTCTCTGGACGTCACAAGAGACCTGCTACAGGCCGGGTTTCTATCTCTAGATCCTGACACACAGGCCAGAGATGTGGCTGAGATGAGATTTGGCAGAGTTTACCTCTGTTGGTCACATCAGAGATGATTTGCTCACTTGATGCACGCTTTACCAACACAGAATTCAAGAGTGCTCTCTCCGCCCTTCATAAGGGCAAATGCCCTGGTTCCGATGGTCTTACTCCTTTTTTTACAGCCTTTTGAGATATGATAGGTGATCATATTACTTCAGCCCTGCAGGGCATTTGGGACTCGAGTGAGATGCCTGGCTCAATGACCGAGGGACTCATACACCTTATCCCGAAAGGTGGCAACATGAATTTTGTATCCCATTGGAGACCCATCACTCTTATTAGGCACTCTGTACAAAATCCTGGCCAAGGCGATTAGCATCCGCTTGCAGCCCCTTCTTCCAGACCTCATCCATGATACTCAGACAGGCTTTGGGCATGGCAGGAGCATATTTGATAATATACTTTCCTTTTGGGAAGCCATTGAGTGGGCTATGCAGGAGTGGGCAGAGGCTGGGAGTTCTACTTCTGGACTTTGAGAAAGCCTATGACAGAGTAGATTGGGGTTTTCTTGAGGGCACTCTTCTACGGTTTGGATTTTCAGATGCATGGATTAGAGGGGTGGCCTCCCTTTACAGATCAGCCCACAGCCAGGTTTTGATTGGAGGGGTAAGGGGTGACAGGTTTCAGATTTCCAGATCAGTTCGTCAAGGATGCTCTTTGGCCCCCTTCCTCTTTCTCTTTGTGGCAGAAGCTATGAGTATCTTCCTTAGATCTCAGGCTGAGCTTTATGGGTTGAGATTGCCCTTGAGACAGAGGCAGGAGCTTCTTGACTATGAGTTGGCTGATGACACTGCTATTTTTATTGAGGCCTCTTCGCATCACTTAATTCTTTTCGGACAGCCTTGGATATTTTCTGCTCAGTTGCAGGGGCACACATCAATTGGCATAAATCCTTTGGCTTTTGGATCAGTGATGAGGACACTCCAGGCTGGGGAGTTGACATTCGCTTTTCTTGGATTCAGAAAGGTGTTCCTGTCAGATATTTGGGATGCCAGGTAGGATTGGGCATCTCTCCAGCACAGCAGTTTGCCCCAGTATTAGAAAGTGTAAGGAAAAAGCTCCTTTGTTGGAGCTCATCCAAACTCGACTTTGCCTCTAGAGTTGTGGTAGTGAACCAGGTTCTCTTGGCCACCGCCTGGTTTGTGTGTTCTTACTGGTGCCGGTCTAGGGATTGCATCACTCAGCTCATTAGACCAGTCAGGAATTTTCTATGGAGTGGACTTGATGGCACAGCAGATGTTGCAGCGAGGGTGGCCTCGGAAACCATTATTCTCCCTACATGGGAAGGGGGACTTAATATCATTGACCCGCACTTGCAGTGCAAGGCATTGTTTTGTAAGGTGGTGGTGAGGGGACTCATGCCTGGGCAGGAACCTTGGAAGGATTTCTTTTTTGGACGCATTCAGGCTTGCACACCTACCTTAGGAGATGATTGGGTGGACAGCCCTCGCTGGATTTTTTCTTCTGCTTCCATCAGGTCTCCTACCTCTCCTCTCATGACTGCCATCCTCAAAGCTTGGGAGAGCTTCAAGAACACTCTTCGAAGGGTTCCGCCCTCTACCCTTGAAGAGATTGATAGGCAGCCAATCATTTGGAACGATAGTATACTTGATGAGCATGGCAGACCTTTGGGCACTTCCCATTATATGCAGTGGTCTGGATGGGAGAGAGGCCCCGCCTACGCAGTAGGCACTTGGAAGGCTTTTATCAGGCTACCTGGGGATCAGAGACTACAGTCCGTGAGTCACCTCAAAGGGGTAGCACGCAGGATTCAGCAAATAGATGCAGCCATCCCAGTGGAATGGACAATTGAGATGCCTATTACTTCCACCACTTGGATGGGAGCTTTTTCGAGGACAGCAGTTCCTCTACAGGTGATCGCTCTTCCAGGTTTCAGGGAAGATGCTTTGGTCTTTGACGTCGGGGATGGAGGTATACTCTCTAGATCCACGGATGATATTCTTCTAGAGGTTTCCATTGAGCCTGTCAGGATTGCTGGTTTTGTGGACCATGGAGCGGGCTTGCAGTGGTACTTAGACCTCGACCCTCTGCTCTTGGCCCTGGGATCTTGGAGGCTGTGGTTATATGGAGGTGCACCTATCAGGTGCTTGCAGTGGGACCCAGGAGAGGAGAGTGGGAGTGGATAGGTCATGGGCACCGAGAGAGGGGGATTCCCTTCTTTCGTTTCATGGTTGGTAATGCTAGGAGATTTCAGCTGAGCAGTAGAGGTTGGATTCCCTCTAGAGCCCCCCATTGGGATAGCTTCTTCATCACCGCAGATTTGCGTAGGAATTTCTGGAGGAGTTTCTGGAAATCCCTCAGAACACTCTTTTCTTTTGGCTTTCTATTCATGGAGGGATTGCAGTGAACCTGTGGAGATCACGATTTGGGGCTCCCACTTGCCCTCGTTGTCATTCTGTAGAGGAGTCACTGCATCATTGCCTTTGGGATTGCAATCAAGCGAGAATTGTTTGGAAAGGAGTTGCTCAGATACTCAGCATTTTTCATACTTCCCCTTTCTTCGTGACTATGTCCTTTTGTGGAAGGAACTTCTCTTCTAGGCCCCAATTGCAAACTTATGGATTATTGGAGGGGACTTCAACATGATGGAGTTGCCTTTAGATAAAAAGGGAGGAAAAGAAGGTGGCATTCACTCATTGGAGAGAGCAACTTGGGATGCCTTCCCTTTCTAGTTCAGTGGGCAGAGGTACTTGGATACATGATGCCTTTCAGACTTTGCCTCATTCTCTTGGTCGAATAGGAGGCTGCATATAGCCATCCATACATGGATTGACAAATCTTATGCTGATGATTGGTATGCATTGCACCAAGGGGGGAATGCTACTCAATTAAAAAAACAAGCTCGTAAAACTTGGCGGCATTGGGGTAGTCGAGATATCCAACAAGAGAATAGCAACATGGCAGCAACAAATTAAACGAAGAACCTCTCAAATAAAGTGACAATTCGCTGCAGCAGTTTGTGTCACTTGAGGACAGCAAGGCAATTTGTTCTTGAGAGAGAAAATTTCAGATTTGTAATCACATCTGAAGTAGCAGCAGCATTATGGATGCCATTCCTGGTCGGCCAGGCAGCTGTAAAGTGCAAGAGACAACATTTCTCAGGATTCTCAGACCATGTGGGTGCTAGCAAAGAAAAACGGCTCCAAGTTTTCCTGCTTCAAATTTTTGTTGGCCCAAGTCATGTGGAAGGCGACACACCAATTGAAAGATAATTGAAGGAATCGTGCCACACATTTCAGCAAAAGTCCAGTGCTAGTATCGGGAGCATCTCTCAGTGTGATTGAGAGACATCAGAGGCGAGATGCCATGCCAAGCATCAAGGGCAAGAGTATCCAAGAAAGAGTAGTCAGTTGTTGAGGGGTTGTTGTAGTTGTAGTTGTGCTGTCGAGGTTGTGGATGGACAATTGCTAGCAAAGATAGTCGTTTGAGTTATTTACAAGAAGTGTGAGCATGGCATTGCCACGAATTGTTGAGGTATAGGCTTTTGTACTTAGTGGATGATGAGTTGTGTTCATCTATCAAAGGAACGGGTGTGTAGACCTATGCCACCTTTACTGCCTGGCACAGAGATGATGGAATGAATAGAACACCCTTTTCTCCAAGAACTATTCAACCTACAAGCAACTAATTCATTGTAAACTGGCATTCCGATTCGCATTCGTCCATAGTTCTTCTTCGGTCACAAATGAGTGCCATCTTTCACCAAGCAAATGGGTCTGTTAGGCAATCTGGAAATAGGCATACTGCTTCTGTAGAAGCCCCAAGCACTGACGTTCTGAATGCATGTCCAAGTGAATGAAATCTACATGCTAGCAGCATATGATTCAGAGGTAATGATCGATATTGTCCTTCAAGTGGATGCCATATTAATCCATTCTAATTTAAGTGTTGAAGGGGACAGTCACCATATAGCTACAACTGCCACGATCTGCCTTGATTTAAGAGAAAAAACAATAAACCAACTGCAATGACTGCAGCCAATAAGTCTGATAGTGAGGAGAACAGTGTCTTGGGTGGGTTCGTAAATAGGAAACCTTACAAGTCTCTCCAACCCTTTTGGACTGCGTTCAGGAATGTGCCTCGAAGCCTAGTATTAATAGCTAGTCTTCCTTCTATGAGTGCTCTGTAATTAATGGACCATCGCAAGGGTCCATCCTTCTTCAAAATAGGTGTGGCAAAGGTGAGTCACTATGGTACATGAAGCATAGCCTAAAGCAACTATTTTATTATCAAGTAACATTTCATGGCTTTGCTCGAGTGATATGTGTGTGTGTTTGAGAGTAATTAAAGATCAACATGGTCTTGTGGTTTAGAAGGTGGCCAATTCGGAGGAAAAATTTCCATAAAAGTTCTAACTCATTGGAGTTCATCGTTGATGCATTTGTCTGGGCATTTTCACCTAGATGAAGTCTATAGTCATGTGTTTTGAAATGTGGCGTTTGGAAACTGTTTGGAAACGTTTCCACACATTTGGGATTTTTTTGAAATGCATTTCATAAAGTAATTTTCCCAAGGATGGGGTGCACATATCAAGTTGTATTCTGACTCAAAAATTAGCCTGGGTTCTAAATTACATGATTTGTGCACTCATGGCACCTACTTACATTGAAGAACACGGAAAATAAGAATATGATGGCCAATCCAACCCAACTCCAAGAATATGGCTCAGCATAACTTACAAGTTACAACTCCATGATTCAAAACGTAATGTACAACGAATCAAGATTATTATTTGATAGATCTGAAATACAAGGGCATAGATATACCATGAAACTCCTTTTGGATGGGCCAGGGGAAATAACCAAATGCATTTCCTATTCATAAATCATAGGAAACCTTTGGAAAAAATATGACGTGTTTTAGTGCAATTATGATGAAGGGGTGATAAGTTGCACTAAGCTTCCTTTAGAGTTATTGCTTAAACTCAGCCTGTTCCCTACCCTCCTCCTCCCCTTCCCTTTCCACATCAAGGATAGATACTCGTCTTGCGGATGTGGATGTTGATGTCATAAATATAACTGCCTAGGTTGAGTGGATAGTCAAATGTCAAATAAGGCAAAGGTGACCAAAAGGATGAGAAGAGATAATATGCACTCTTTCTTTTGGTTGGAGTGATGACCTTGGGCTTTGAGGTCCCCATACATTTGTGAAAATGAACTAGGCTTGTGGTATCTTTAGAGTAATCAAATAATAAGAGATATCACTTGAGAAGATGTCCAAGACAATGAATTGTCCTTGTTTGCATATAGGTTGTTCCAGCTTGTCCTTCCTGTACCTCCTATCCTGTTACTAGTTCAACCATTTCGAGTTCCAGAATCAACGGCTGTAGGCTGTTTCTGTCAAACTCAGTTCAGTTTTCAGTCAAGTAGGGTGCTTTTTTTTTTCCCCCAAGAAAGAGTATTCATCAAGAAGGCTTTCGCGACAACGAGGTAGCTTTAGTCAAGAATGGAAATATTACAAATCCCTAATGACTTGGGATAACTATATCTAGGATTTAAAAGTGATTGCGGGGCAAGCTGAAATGTCATATGGAAAGCAACTAAGAAATATACTTGAAGGAGATATTTAAAAGGGATGTAAGATCAAAACAAGGCTATCCTCTTTTCTATACCTTTTGAACCTGGGCGTGCTTTCATGCGCTCATTCACGTAGATGTCATCATAGTGAGCAATCTGAGAAATGATGTCTGGTAGAAAATTGAGTGCAATCATGGTCTAAGGAGGCTTGGGTGAAGTGATACTTGAAAATGTTTCTCATTTATTTGTTCAACAATGATTTGTCACTCAATAGTACAGAGAATCTTTGCTTTTATTTCAAGAATATAGAGCGTTTTAGCAAGCACTTCATAATCAAGCAGTTTGCAAAATCAACATGCATGCTAGAGACATCTATCCTGCTAAGGGAGTGAAGAAAGATTTGCATGTGCAATGGGAATTGCCTATATGGGATTTTAGTAGGCCACGTTTCAATCATGGTGTTCCTAGATCATGGCTCTCTTCAAGATGATGATTTGGATCAGTCTAATCATCAAATTTCTTTTATACTTTTCAAATCTTGTAAACAGCACAGTAGCATTAGTCATTGGGGTGTAAGGTTTTCATTATTTGTTGTGTGATGTTTGTGGACTATGTGTGTAATGTATGTTGTTTTTCTTTAGTGTGTTTTGGTTGGGAGCCCTGCCCAAAGAGGAATCTGTGAAAGGGATGTAATGTGTGTGTAACCTATTCCCTTGTTTGTCTCCACCCTTGGGAACCAATAACTGGCATGTGAAAGCCTTGGATTTATCCTGGACACAGTACGAGGCAAATTCTTGAGGGGAAATTTGTTGGGATCAAAGCCTTGCACATGTGTTGTGTGTGCAGCAAGTATGTGTGCACTTTGTGTGTGTGTGAAAGTGGTGTGAGAGATAAGCAATTATGTAGGCAGAAGAGCCACATGGGTTGCTGTCATATTTCCTGTGTATAAGCTTTGCCCCCTTGGCTGTTTTGCTGTTCATAATCTTCTTTCTTTCCCTACACCTTACTTTCCGGGTCTTTGTTGACATCAGCTCACTGCAAGAGGAGTGACCTCAAGCGCTGCCAAGTCTTGGTTGGAAAAGACTCAGAGCCATGTGCCAATCCCAAGCTGCAACTGTTTGCTGATGCCTCTCAAGAAGGGGTCAAAACATGGCAACAAGAGTTTGAGATTGCTCTTGGCACAACATCTCTGTCCGCCAAAGATGCATGGAGGACTGAATATTCTGAACATTCAAGTCCGTATTCTCGCCCACAAGGGGAAAATGATGCAACACTTCTTGCAGGGTTCTCAGCCTTGGGCTGCCATGATATGCCATTTGCTTTTACAACTCACCACTCCTGCTTTTAAATACTAGCAGCCTACACAATGGGATTTTCTTTTGGATTGTGTTGATGGCAAGATCAAGGGTTGTCCTCTTGTCTTAATTATGTTACTGGATTGGAAGCATGTCCTCTCGCATTTGAAATGGGATGGTCGGGATTCATTGTAGGGAAATTCTCTCAGAGCTGAGAGCAACAGATGTCATTCATGATGATGGAACTATCCTTTCTTTTCCTCTAGCTGCTGTAAAATTTGGTCTTGGAATGCATTACCGTTTCATGTGGCAAACTATTACTGGTATGCTCCAGTCTTTTCAACCAGTTCTACCATTAGAGCTTGAGGACCGTCTTCAGGATTTGACTGGGGGTTAAAGGTCACTGTGCCTTTACCCCGGTTATGTACAAAACTCAAATACATATATAAATGAATGAAAAAGAAGATTAGGGTGTTCTGTACCCCAAAAACTTGTGTGGCTCTCTGTTTCTCTCTCTCCCTCTTTCGTTCTGCTTCCGTTCAGAGCACTCTCAATTGGTATCAGAGCTCGGGTGATCTAGCTGAGCGTGCGTGAATGCCTGGAAGCTCAGCAACTCTGTGGGAGGAAGGAGAAGCTCTGTGGGAAGCTTTGTGGGTGACTTTACTTGCATCTGAGTGCGCAGAGACCTTGAAGGAACCTTTGGAAAAGTCACTTTGGTTTTGCGAAGTGGTTTTGAGAGCCTGTTAAGTGTTTTTAAAGAAAAAGTCATTTTTTAAAAGCTTTTCCCTGTTCCGTTCGACGACAGAGACTTCGTATTGACTTATAGAGACAACCATTGCCTGCTTTTGGTGTCCATTTTTCACTTCAAGACCTTGGAAACACCTTCATTCTTGAATTTGGGATCATTTCGTTGGATTTTTGACTCATTGTGTCAGTTTCAACGTTTTTCTGTTCGGGTGTTGGAACTCAAGTTTGGAGCAACCATTTGCAGATCTGTCAGTTCCGGTGGACTCAAGAGGTCTTAAAACTTCTATGTTGCTCATAATTCGCACTCCGGTGGAGTTTACAAATAGTTCAGATTCCAAAAACGTTTTTCAGTCCGTGTGTTGGACCTAGTGATTGGGACCACGGTTTCCAAAACCGTCAGTCCCATTGCGTTTCAGACGCCTAAAAATCCCTACCTGTCAGTTCTTGCGCAATTCAGTGGAGTATTTTCAGAGTTATAGATCTCTGTGTATCTGATTTCGTCTCTCTGTTATGCATTTTTCATTCTAAGGTTTTGAAACCTTAGATTTATGCCACATGGCAGTGGATAAATGTTGATTCCCATTTCTCACTTATCCGTTGGGATTTTGGAGTTCCAACAGAAGATAGATATTTGCAGATTGTTTGAGTCCGATTATGCAATGGTGCCCATGTTTTGAGGCATCTCAGGTTCTATTTTCAGTAGCGGTCATTGCCGTGGGGCCATGATTTCTTAAGCATACCTTATGCAGATCAATCTAGTTGTAGTTTGAGCCGTGTGCGCTCATTCCTGGTGTACATTGGGTTACAATGGATGATTTATAGGCCATTTGGATGCATTGCGATTCTTATTTGATGCGCTGATAGGCCCAAATCGCCTTGTGGGATGCTATTTTTTATGGACGCTTTGCACATGGATGCTATTTTATGCTGAGGGATAGCTTTGACACATTGCAGTTGATGCACTGATAGTGTTATGCTCTCTTGGATGACATATTGTTGATGCATATGCCCATGAACGCTGTTTATGCTTGAGCCATCTGGCACTTATTCGCATTTTGGATTGCCATTGTAGTTGGCATTTTCTTTTGGGCCAGATTTGCTCATATAGATACATAGTACATGCACATGAGTCAGCTATATCTTTTGATGCTTTGAGCTTTGAGTTTTGGTGATATTTCCCTCTATTGTGGCATACACATTTGGGTGCACCTGGTATTTGGTGTGATTCTCTCTTGCAGACACTAGCATTTGGGATTTTGCTTTATTTGCATCATGGCATCCTCTTCCATGTCTGAAAATCAGTTTTTCAGCATTAAAAAGTTTGATGGGACAAACTTTTCTTTGTGAAAAGAACAGATAAGGGATATGCTTATTCATAAGAAGTAAATAAAACCCTTGCAAGGAATTGCAGCTAAGCCTGCAGCTATGTCCACAGAGGAATGGAATGAGTTGGATGCATTAGCAAAGTCTACCATTAGACTTCATCTTGGGAGATAGTTTATTTCATAGTAGTCACTGAAAAGACTACGGAAGCTTTATGGAAAAAGCTATGTGCTACATATGAGAAAGAGACTGCCTCAAACAAAGTCTATCTCATGAAGAGATTGTTTGAGCTGCACATGAAGGAGGGAGTATCCATAGCTTTGCACTTGAATGAATTTAATATCATTTTCAGTCAGCTTCAAGCTCAAAAGCTGAATTTTAATGTGGAAATGAGGGCAATATTTCTCATTTACCATCCTCATGGGATACTTTCCGTACTGCTATCAGTAACTCTGCACCTGGTAGAGTATTGAACTTTGATGATGTGGTTGGTAGCTTGTTGGTCGAGGAGATTAGACGGAAATGAGGGCAATATTTCTCATTTACCATCCTCATGGGATACTTTCCGTATTGCTATCAGTAACTCTGCACCTGGTAGAGTATTGAACTTTGATGATGTGGTTGGTAGCTTGTTGGCCGAGGAGATTAGACGGAAGTCAATGGAAGGCAACAAGTAGGATGCAGCCTTAAATGTGCAAAGGGGCAGATCACAGTCCAGGGGGAAGTTTCAAGAAAGAGGAAAGTCCCGTAGCAAGTCCAGGGCACGGAACATTGAGTGTCACTATTGTGACAAGAAGGGCCACATGAAAAAGGATTGCTACAAGCTTAAAAGAGAGCAAAAGGATAAGAAAAAGAATGCAAATTGGGGTGTAAATCAGAAGGAAGAGAGTCCAAGGGAGGACAAAGGAAAAGTGAAGATCGAGAAGATCAATGCAGTCACACATGATAGTGACAATGACATTCTCTTCATGTCTAGTTTATATGCAGAGTTGCTTACCACTTTAGATGATGCATATTCCCAGGATTGGATTTTGGATTCTGGTGCTTCATTTCATGTTACTCCCCATAGGGAATGGTTCTCCACTTATGACAATGGAAAGACAGATTATGTGCATCTTGGAAATGACTATGCATGTGACATAGTGGGAGTAGGTGACATAAAGTTTTCTTTTGTAAATGGGTCTGCATTTATTTAAAAAAATGTGAGACATGTGCCTAAGCTGACCAAGAGTCTCATTTCAACGAGTCAGCTAGATGATGCTAGTTTTCAGACCATCTTTGATTCTGGGAGTTGAAAATTTCAGAAGGGCTCTATGCTTTTGGCCAGGGGTACCAAGTGTGGCACTTTGTATCCCTTACATGTATCAGGGGTGTTTGATCATGTTGTTGCAATAACCAAGCAGCCAAGCACTTCTTTATGGCATTGCCGGTTGGGCCATATGAGCCAAAATGTAATGAAACTCTTATGCTGTTTGGGTTATGTACCACATTTGAGTTTCTCTAATTTTGAATTTTTTGAGCACTGTCTCTATGGGAAGCAGACTAAATCAGCCCATAAAAGAAGGGAAAAGAAAGAGTTTGAAAAGCTTGATTTGGTGCATTCAGACGTATGTGGTCCCATGCCTACACAGTCATTAGGCGGGGCTGAATACTATGTGACATTCATTGATGATGCAACTAGGAAAGTGTGGGCTTATGCTATAGCTCGGAAGAGTGATGTGTCGGAAGAGTGATGTGTTTTAGAAATGGCTGGCCGTGGTTGAGAATCAGTCAGGTAGAACGATTAAATGCCTACGGACTGACAATGGTGGAGAGTATCTCTCTTATGACTTTCAGCATTTCTATGTACACATGGGATTAAGAGGGAGCTCACATCCCCTCGTACTCCAGAGCAAAATCCAGTTGCAGAGAAAAGATGAACCGTACCATTTAAGAAAGGTTGCAATGCATGCTTTCCAATGCAAGTCTTTCTAGTGGTTTTTGGGCTGAGGCAATGAAGACTGCAGTGCATGTGAAGACTGCAGTGCATGTGATCAATAGATCACCTAGTAAGAGTTTGGATGGTGGTATTCCTGAAGAGGCATGGAGTGGCAAGAAGCCCTCTTACTCTCATTTGCGTATATTTGGGTGTGAGGCATATGCACATGTGCCAAAAGAGCTTCGAAAGAAGCTAGATCCTAAGTCTAGAAAATGCATCTTTCTAGGTTATGGTGAAGGTGGAGAGATGGGCTATCATCTCTGGGATCCAGAAGCAAAGAAGATCATACGTAGCCATAATGTAGTCTTCAATGAGAAGAAGATGCATAAGGCACCCATGAGGGATGTGGAAATTAGAAGAATCACTTTCCAAGACGTGAATCCACCTGCATATGTTGATAGACAACAAGCTGTCCATGTACCAAATGTGCAAGAAATGGTACAACCAAGTACTCCCACAAGTATACAATCAAGGGTAGATTATGAATCATCTATTGGTGGAAATGATGAGCCAAATGTGATTGATATGCAAGTGGGACAGCAAGCTGAAATGCCCTTGAGAAGATCATCTAGAGTATCTAGACCACCTAATAGGTTTGTTCCAGGGGTAGACTATGTGATGCTTGCTGATTGCGGGGAGCCTTCTTGCTACAGAGAGGCTATGATGCGCGAGGATCAATGCAAGTGGGAGTATGCTATGCAATCAGAGATGAGTTCACTTATGAAGAATAAGACTTGGGACTTGGTTTCTTTGTCACATGGAAAGAAAGCATTGCCATGTAAATGGGTCTACAAGATGAAGGTCACAGGTGATGATGTGCCTAGGTACAAGGCCTGTTTGGTCGCTAAAGGGTTCAAGCAAGAGAAAGGTGTGGACTTTGATGAGATATTCTCTCCGGTTGTGAAGATAACCACACTTAGATGCATGCTTGGACTAGTGGTAGCAGAGGATATGGAGCTTATGCAGATGAATGTCAAGACAGCTTTCTTGCATGGGGATCTGTATGAGGAAATTTACATGGTGCAACCTGAAGGCTTTGAAGAAAAGAACAAAGAGCATTTAGTTTGCAAGATGAAGAAGAGTCTCTATGGTCTTAAGCCAGCGCCTAGAGAATGGTATCAGAAGTTTGATGCTTTCATTTGGTCCCAGGGTTTTAGAAGGAGTGAAATTGGTAACTGCCTCTACACTACAAGGGCTAAGGATAATAGCCTAATACTCCTGGTACTATACGTGGATGATATGCTATTGGCTAGCAAGAATACTTATGAGCTCAAGGCCAAGTTGCATGAAGCCTTTGATATGAAGGATTTGGGACTTGCAGGTCATATTCTCGGTAGCGTTTCAATATGGAGGGGGGGAACGCAGTGAGTACTCCATTGCCTCCATATGTGAAACTGAGTCATACAGATAGTCCCAAATCAGATGAGGAGAGGGCCATGATGGCCAAGGTTCCTTATGCATCAGCGGTTGGGAGTCTTATGTATGCTATGATAGCTACTAGACCAGACATTGCATTTGCAGTGGGAGTTATTAGCCGGTATATGGCTAATCTAGGAAAGAAGCATTAGGAGGCAGTTAAGTGCATCATGAGGTACATGAAGGGTACCAACGAGATGTGTATCTGCTTTGGTAGAGGAGACATGCGTATACTTGGGTACACAGATTCAAACTATGAAAGGCATGTGGATAGTAGGAGATCCACTTCTGGTTATGTGTTCACCTTTGCAGATGGTGCAGTGTCGTGAATTTTTCACGCACAGAAGTGCGTTGCTTTGTCTACCACAGAGGTTGAGTATGTTACAGCCACAGAGGGTTGCAAGAAGGCTATATGGCTTGATCGGCTAGTGGAAGATTTGGGGATGCATACAGGTATACCGACATTGCATAGTGATTCCATGAGTGCTATTCAATTAGCATGGAATCCGGTCTTTCATGCAAAGACCAAACACATTGAGGTCAGGTACCATTTCATCAAGGAGGTACTTGAGGACAAGCGCATAGAGCTTGTCAAGGTTCATACAGATGATAATCCTACAGATATGCTGACGAAGAGTCTACCTAGTTAGCGGTTTGAGTATTGTCGTGTATTGTATTGATGGGCATTGGATAGTATGCTCACTTGTTGTTCTCCCTTAAAGGCACATTGTTCTTTAAGTGGGAGGTTGTGGGCGTTAAAGGTCACTGTGCCTTTACCCCGGTTATATACAATACTCAAATACATATATAAATGAATGAAAAAGAAGATTAGGGTGTTTTGCACCCACCAAAAATTTGTGTGGCTCTCTGTTTCTCTCTCTCCCTCTTCTGTTCTGCTTCCATTGAGCACTCTCACTTCTGCCTCCACCATGAGTTTCTCAAAAGGTCAATCAGCTCTGGCAAATGAAGCATCTCGCAAAGTGGTGGCAGAAGATATTGAGATAGATTTGGAATTCAAAAATTCCCCTCCGACAATAGGTTTTTTTGTGGCGAGTTCTGCTGGGGTTCTTTCCTCTTGGCAACTTTCGGCACGCAAAAATATTGCTCTGGCTGTTTGCCATAGATTTTGGCTCCGCGGGATTTTGTGCCTCATCTTCTTTGGCATTGTCCCCATACTCGTGATTTCTTGAGCTTCCTTGGGCAGCATTTGAGAATTCACTTTCCTAATGCTACCTTTGGGAAGTTTTTCTTACTTTTTGGGATTCATCCACCCAGACAGGAGTTTGATTTGTTACTGGACACTATGGACTCTATGGAATGATAGAAATCATAGAGTCTTTGGTGATCCTAATTTCCACTTTCTCTTTTTTTAGGCAGTCTTTGCAGCAATCTCTCTCTGATTGTTTGCAAACTCACTATATAGAACATGACGTATACTTGTCACATAGTGAGATTTTCAGTTGATGTAATATGGCATATCTCGCTTTTTGGGATAACCAAACTGTAATATAAATTATCGAAATTTTCACGCAAAAAAATGTGTGTGTGTGTGTGTGTGAGTGAGGTTGGGGGCTCACTCATTCTCAATAAATTGATTGGGTGCTCACAAAGCTGAGGGGTGTGTGTGTGTGAGAGAGAGAGAGGACCTGCAGCCCTTGCTCCCAGCCCTCCCATCAGCTCCTTAGCCTCCTCAGACAAGCCTGTCTGCCTCAGCTACCTGCTGCTCCAAATCCGCAACCAAAAAACAGCTGTTTGGCACCTTACTTCCCTGCTGTACAGGCTCGCCATAGCTCCGTACGATTCTGTACAGGTGTACGGACCTGTACGGCCTTTCCGGATCCACTCCCTACAATGTCAGATTGTCAGGTTTCTTGTGATCCGGTTCTTGTTGCTACTTCGACGCATGAAGTTGTTCTGTTAGATTCATCTTCACTGATGCAAAATGCTGCTATTATGCAAGATGTGGAAGAAAATCTACAGTCTCGTTCAGCTCCAGATACCAGTATTCCGGATGCAGATATTTCTCTGGAGTTTCATGTTCCTTCCCCTAAGAAGCTTGTTGATATGCTTGCCCCTTTACAGAGCCTCTCAGTCTCGGATACTGTTGTTCCTTTTTTCCTGAATCTTTTCATCCCAGCAGGTTTTTGATCCTGTGGTTCAGAAGTTTCGGCTTCCAGCTTACATTAAGAAGAATCACAAGGGGAAAAAATAACTTTATTTTATTGATGGGGATGCCACTCCGTTCCATCACTTTTTACAAGTCAATAATTTGAAAGTGGATGATGTTCTGTTGGATTCTCCTCCAACTGATATGTAAATTTTTACTTGGTTGCCTCATGAGTTTTTTTGTCTGAGGTCTTACTTGTAAATTTTATCTTTGTACTTATTGGTGGGTTTTCACCTCTTTTTGAGGTTTCCCACGCAAAAATAAAAGATTTCACTATAAAAAAAGTGTGTGTGTGTGTTTTCATTTGGAGAAAGTGTGGTGGTTTGCTTCCTTCGCGTTTTGTCAAATCGGCGAAGTTGGATCTTGCAGATGGTCCTTCTTCTTCACTCCACTTCGCCAGCTATGTTCTGTTTCTTGCACAGACGTTCCTCCATCGGGTGGGGTTCCCCATTTGTTTGTTCTCTGAATCTTGCCCTTTTGGTATCTGGTCTTCAACAGGCTCAGCAGTTTGGCGTCTATCTTTATTTTATGGGCAGGATTTTATCTGCAGCTCAACTTAATCATTGGGCTGAAGTTGCAGTGGGTCAGGATTGCATCTCCTCCTCTGTCTTTCTGGGCAAAGGTCTTTATTATGCCCATTGCTCCTTGGCTGATGTGGTGGAGCGACTGGTCAGTCGTGTTGGTATTCATGGGGCTGGTTTCTTTGCCTATGTGATGCCCTGGGATCCGCTTTTCGATCCGTCTGCCTCTCTTCTGACTCATTGTCCTGTCTGGATTACCCTCAAAGAGTTGCCTCTGCCTCTTCTTTAGCATCTTCCTACTCTTGCAACGCTTTTGGGGAGGCGTTTACATATTCTGAGATAGGAGTTTTTGCAGGCTACCCGAGATGTTCAACTTTGTATTTTATGGGATATGATGCAGCCTGTGCCTTCTTCTCTGGATCTTGATCTGGGATTTGCCCATCCGATGCGTATCATGCTGTATTTTGCCTCTTTTCCTACAGCATGTTATCGGTGCCACTAGGTTGGACATTTTGCACGTGACTTCCCTTTTGCTTTCAGGATCACTCCTCATGCTCCTTCTTCAGCTGTCAAGACTACTCTTCCTTCTCCTCCGTTTCTGCTATGGCTTCACTGGATAAGCCCTCTTTCACTCCTCTGAAGCATTACTGGAGGAAGATAGATAAATCACTTGTCAATCTTTCTGTTGCTAAAGAAGTTCAAGATCAGACTCTTGTTGAGCACCACCAGCCGCCGCCTCCTCAGGATATGGATGTGCCCCTTGATGAGGGGATCATACAGGATGTTGTGCATGCTATTTCTCCGGTTGATACTCGAAGTGAAGCTGATATGATCAGTCCTGATTTATCAAATGCAGCTCCTTCGTCAGAGAGTGCTGATATTGATCCAATTCCTATGCCTGTGAAGAATGTGTCAGAGTCTCTTTCTGTTCAGGATGCAGATGTTTCTTTTTCTATGGAGTCTTTTCATCCTATGTTGCAACAGGTTTTCGACCCTGTTCAAAAATTCAGGCTTCCAGCTTGTATTAAGAAGAATCACAAGGGCAAAAAACAAGTGGTTTTTATTGACGGTGCAGTTCTTCACTGCATCAATTTTTACAAAGCAACAATCTGAAACTGGAGGACGTTGTGTTTGATCCTCCTCCAGTTTGATCTTGTAACTTTTTACTTGGCTGCCTCATGACTTTTGCTCTGAGGCTTTACCTGTAAATTTTTCCTTTGTACTTATTGGTGGGTTTTTACCTCTTTTTGGGGTTTCCCACATCATACTGAACGCTACAATAGTGCACGGATAGGCTTGGAGTCGAGGCCTCCTTCTTGATGTAGTGGGCCATCAAGATAGGGATCAAGCCAGTTACGCCACTAGTTCAATGCCGAGTGGATTTGGACTACTACTACAAACCACCGGCAAAGTCACAGAAGTCAGAGGTTGTAGTGCATGCTCCTTCCCATAGGAGAGCCTTGTTTTCCACACCCCCCGCCTCCCCATGAGTTGGACCATAGTGAGTTGGAACTTGCACCTACTCCACGATGGGGCACGTCAGCAACCCCAACATTGTTACTTCGCCAGGAGTTACAGAGAGTAGTGGTTGGCAGGGTAGTGGATTTTCTTTTGGTACAGGAGCATATGTTTTCTACCTCGGACATCAGATGTAGACGCCACCTCCTTCTTGGGAGAGGCCCGGAGATCTAACCTACCTCGCTTTCCTGCTCGTAGCCTCCTGTGCCTGCTCCATTATCCTCTGTCCCTACTCCATACATCCCCGTACCTTTGCAGCCTGCAGCCGTACCTTTCCAACCCGCATCCGTACCTTTCCAGCCCGCATCCGTACCCTGTCCGTCTTCATCCACACCTTTCCTGCACTCGGCCATACCCTCTCTGCATTCCATACAGACTGTACGGTCGTCCGTATAGTCCCAGCCTCCTGTCGCCTTTGATTTTCGTACAGCCCCTCTGGATAGTATGACCATACAACCCGATTATGCTCCTTTTGTGCAGTCCGTACCTCTTCTGGAGCAGTCCTCTCCATCTTGCTCTTTCCTTGATGCCTCTTCTTCCCCTTTTCATGTTGCTTCAACAAATGCCTCGTTCGTGTTCTCTACTTCAACTCCTCTTTCTGCCTCTGCTCCCACACGTGTTTTCATTCAGCAAAAGAGAGGTGTTTTGCTTCCTTCGTGCTCTTTCAAATCGACAAAGCTAGATGTTGCAGATGGACCTTTCTCTCCTCCCCAATTGGATCTTCTTCGCCAGATATGTGCTACCTCCGTTAGAGAAGTTCCTTCTTCAGGTTATCCTTTGGTTTGTTCTTTGGATTCTGCCCTTGTGATCTCTGGTCTTCGACAGGCTCAGCAGCTTGGGATCTATCTCTGTTTTATGGGCAGGGTTCTTTTTGTAGCTCACCTTCATCGTTGGGCTGAAGCTGCTGTGGGTCCGGATCTCATTTCCTCCTTTGTCTTTATGGGCAAAGGGTTTTATTATGCCCACTGTTCTTCGACGGAGGTGGTGGAGTGCCTTGTTAGTTGTGTTGGGGTTCCTGGGGCAGGTTTCTTTGCTTATGTCATGCCTTGGGATCCTCTTTTTGATCCGGCAGCTTCTCTTTTGACTCATTGCCTGGTATGGATCACCCTCAAAGTGTTGCATGTTGCTCTTGGGGAGGCCTCTTCATGTTCTGAGTCAGGAGTTTTTGCAGGCCACTCGGGATATTCGTATTTGTGTTCTATGGGATATGATGCAGCCAATGCCCTCTACGTACACCGCTCCCATTGACTCCTGAGAGTGAAGATAATCTCCGCCCAAATGGAGGCGAGAGTGTCAGCCTCCGTGCACAAATGGCCCCCAAGGACAAAACAACATCGCGAACACCATATCCGCCATAGGGTAATGCTGGAAATCACCTCCCAGGCTGACCCTGCAGGTGAAGTTGGCATGGAATCCTGAGCTGGTACAGGTACCAAAAGTAAATCCTGCGGCTCCATGATGCTAACATCTGTGGGACCCTGTCTCTGGCGACACACTGCATGAAGAAACCGTGGTCTCCTGGCTCTTACTCATAGAGGGCATGTTGTGGCATTTTAGACCACCACCATGGCTTTTTTACCACATTGTTGAGGCTAGGGATAGAGTACTTTCTCTCCCACCTGTTGTATGATTCGTTTTGAATGGAATATATCACTTTTTCTTGTAAAAAGTTTTCAAAAAAAAAAATGTGTGTGTGTGTGTGTGAGAGAGAGTGTGAGAGATGGAGACCTCCTCTACCGTGCCAACCTCGTCTTCCTCCCCGTTTCCGTTCGTCCGGTCACCCTCGCCATCCCTGCTGCTTACCTTGCCTTCTATACAGCTGCCGTCAGTTGTACGGCCTTCCGTACAATTTTCGTGCAGCCTACAGCCCCCCGTACCGCTCCCGTGCTCCCTGCACCTACCCGTACAGCCTTTCGTGCCTGCTGTACGGCCATCCGTACAGCCTGTACGGTCGACCGTATAGCTTGTACGGTCAACTGCGCAGCCTCCTTCCTCCTCTTTTGTTTTTTCTGCCTCAGCGCCTCCTTCTTCCTCTGCTCCTCCTACTCGTGTTTTTCTTCGGCGGAAGCATGGTGGTTTGTCTGCCTCACCTTGTATCAAATCGGCAAAGCTAGATGTTTCCGATGGCCCTTCTTCTTCCCTCCAACTGGATCTTCTTCGCCAATTGTGCTCTGCCTTTGTCACAGAAGTTCCTTCATGGAGTTTCCTGCTTGTTTGTTCCTTGGATTCTGCTCTTTTGGTCTCTAGTCTTCAACAGGCTCAGCAATTTGGAGTCTGCCTCTATTTCATGGGCAGGGTTTTATCTTCAGCTTAGCTTCGTCATTGGGCTGATGTTGCAGTGGGTCTGGATTGTATTTCTTCCTTTGTCTTTCTGGGCAAAGGATTTTACTATGCTCACTGCTCTTCGACTGAGGTGGTAGAGCGCCTTGTCAGTCATGCTTGTGTTCCTGGGGCTCGTTTCTTTGCTTATGTCATGCCCCGGGTTCCACTTTTCGATCCTTCTGCAACCCTTCTGACTCACTGTCCGGTTTGGATTACTCTCAAAGCGCTGCCTGTGCCTCTTCTTCAGCATCTTCCAACTCTTGCAGCTTTTTTGGGAAGGCCTCTTCATGTTCCAAGACAGGAGTTCTTGCAAGCCTCCCGTGATGTTCGTCTTTGCATTTTGTGGGATATGACGCAGCCCGTGCCATGTACTTTGGATCTTGATTTGGGATTTGCCCATCCGATGCGCATCAGGCTCCATTTTGCATCTTTTCCCACTGCATGTTATCGGTGCCGACAGGTTGGTCATTTTGCAAGTGCTTGCCCTTCTACATCCAGGCCCATTCCTCCTGCTCCTTCTTCAGCTGTCAAGGTTACTCTCCCTTCTCCTCCGGTTTCTGCTATAGCTTATTTGGCGAAGCCCTCTACTGCTCCAAAGCACTACTGGAGGAAGGTTGATAAATCACAGGCAAATCTTCCTCTTGCTAAAGAAGCTCAAGATTGCACCCTTGTTGAGCACCATCAGTTTCCTTCTACTCAGGATATGGATGTACCCCTTGCCGACGGCATTTTACAGGATGATATGCATGCTCTCTCTCAGGATGCTGCCCCTGCTTTTACTCATATTGATCCTCAGAATGAAGCTCAAATGCTAAACCCTGCTTTATCAGATGCAGCTTTTTCATTGGAAGATACGGATGTTGATTTAGCTTCTCTGCTGCCTGTGCCAGAGTTTTCTTCTGTCCGGGATGCAGAAGTACCTTTTTTATTGGAATCTTTTCATCCCATGTTACAATAGGTTTTTGACCCTCTAATTCAAAAATTTCGGGTACCAGCCTATATCAAGAAGAATCACAAGGACAAAAAACAGCTTGTTTTTATTGATGGTGTGGTTTCATCATTGCATCAATTTTTACAGAGCAACAATTTGAAGCTGGAGGATGCCGTGTTTGATCCTCCTCCAGCTTGATATGTCACTTTTTACTTGGCTACCTCATGACTTTTGCTCTGAGGTTTTACTTGTAAAAACTTTTTCCTTGTACTTATTGGTGGGTTTTTACCTCTTTTGAGGTTTCCCACACAAAAATATAAAGATTTCACTTTAAAAAAAAAGTGTGTGTGTGTGAAAGACAGAGAGAGAGAGAGAGAGAGAGAGAGAGAGAGAGTCTGACTAGTCGAATTGTTTGCAGATGCTAGATGTTATTTTCAAAGATAGACCCATTCAAAGGTTTTGGTTCCTTGAAACAGTTGCACGCATGCCATATTTTTCGTATCCTTAAAATTGACTCATGGATATTCCCTTTAACGTCTATTATGGTTTTCCTATGTTTGAAGGTTGTATCATCTAAACCTATTTTTGTTGGTGAAATGTCCATAAATTGGAGTCAGAGAAAAGCTCTTTTTTTAATGAATTTCTGGTATGCTCTTGTCCTGAAGATTCAGAATATAACATTCAGAGTATATGGGTGGATGGGTGTTAGAAGGCCTATAAACTTGCATAGAGCTATGGACTCCAGCATTCATATTTGATTTGAAATAGTGCTCTTCAGTCATAGGGGGTAAACACTTTATCAAAATCATTCTAGCCTCATTACAAGGGTTGGTATGTTGCTTTTTGTTTCCCCTTTTCAGAGAGGTATATTTCAATGATACAAGTGTCAAATTTTCCCAGACTTAGCTCAGTATTGATACATTCCATTTCTCTATTGTACAACATGTAGTATCCTACCCTTATGTCTGTGTCCTTTGTTGTATGTTCACTTTCGCAAGCAGTTAGATGCCAGAAATGCTGCTATGCAAGTCACTTTGTTTCTCAAACGTTTCATTCTACTCCCCATTTTTGATAAATTTAAGTTCTTAGCATCTGTAAAAAGTTTTAGTTTTTGAATACTTTCTCTCAAATTTGGATCCTCACTGACTAGTAGAGGGTGTATTAGCCACGGCCTCTTGGAAAAGAGAATATATGTTGTATGAAAAAAAATGACTCTTATTGCCTGCTTCCCGTATCTACAAAGATTACTGGTTTATTTTTAGTTCTAGGTCATGATTGCATCTGACTACAATCAATTCTCCACAGAATTTGGTAATCAAAATCCAGGTACAATGTAATATTTATAGTCTTTTTATTTGATTTAGTCTCTTCTGTATTCACATCATACTTTTGCTCCCTACATTTTTAAGAACAATATCTACTTTTCCTCCCTACATCTTAAAACAAAATATCCAAGCTACCCCCAATAATAACAAGGAAGTTTTGTTTTTGGCTTCTTGGTATTGTCAATCATCTTTACTATCACCATGTGTCCATATAGAATTATATTTTGTTTGAGGTTCGGGACTAAAGAATAAATTTTGTAGTTGTTTCTACTCTTAGCCATTAAGGATGGATTATCCTAATATTGATCTTTCGACTCTATATTTGATTTTCAGTGAAGCTAAGTGTGGAACTAGTCACTAACATTGTAACTTTCTCTCATTCAGGTCCTGTTAAGGTACCTGTTTATATCTTTTGTGTGCTTGCAGCCACATATGTGGTTCGCAATGTTTCGAAGCCAGAGATTCTAAATCCAAACCGCTACGATGCTGTCATCTTTCATACTCAAAATTATAAGAATATGATCCTATTGGCCTCCTCTTGTCAGAATTCGTTACATAAATCTACTATCTCTTTCCTTTTCCCTTAACTATATCCCAAAGTATTCTAGCTTTGAGACTCGTTGAACTCCTAATGTATTATTTAGTACGGGGCAACTACTTAGTCATGTTGCACACACTAAGGTGAATGCTTTGTGTTGGGCTTCAATAGGACAATGCAATCAAGAAGAAATATGCTGCTGGAGTAAAATTATGAAATGCATTAAAGAACTACTGAATTAGAAATCAAATAAAATAAGCTTAATCCTCATCTCCAAATGACATTTTAACTTGACATTAATGCTTCATTTGACTCCTACAATCTGCTCCTAACACAAGCATGCTCTTTCTTTGTACGTTCTCTTTACAATCCCTTTTTGTAGGTAAGAAATGGGGGACAAAGCCAAGAAAGACGACAACAATAACAACAACAAAAAGAAGCAAACGACACAACTGAAATTGGAGGATGTGAACACACGATACAACCGAAAGTGGACTCGGGGTAGACAGCAAGGCAAAGGTAGGACCCGCCTCAGCTTCTTCAGCCCCTATCTCTACCTCAACCTCAACTCCCGCTACTGTTTCAGTTTCGGTTTCAGCTCCAGCCTCAGCTCCCTCTTATCTCCATCTCTACTTCGACTTCAGCCCCCGCTTTAGGCTCAGCTCTAGTTCCAATCTCAGCTCCCTCTACATCTACGATCGGTGACATACTCATGCCCATGGCGCCGGTTGTCATTCCCTTCCCCTCCTCTCCTGTTACAGCTCTCGCACAGCTTATGACCCCTACTTCAAAGGTGCCATACATTGTTCCGCATTACGCTTCACTCTCCCCTCTCCCTCTCAGTCAGCCCACTCTCCCACACCCCGTTGGGACTGCCTCATCCATTCCACTGTCATCTCCGTTCCTCACTCAGTCACCGTCGAGTTTTCAGACTCAGTCCCACACTTTCATGCCACAGTCACCACAGTTTCAGCATGGACATGGGTGGGCTGATACACCAGAGGCCCGTGAGACCTTGCTCATGGAGATACATAGTTTTCGTGAGCGTGAGATGAAGCTAACTCACTTCACACGGGCTTCAACCAAGAGCAGAGCCGCATCATCCAGGAGCAGGCTAGGGCCATTCGGGAGCAAGCGGGTCTTATTCAGGGACTCAGACAGGATATCATGCAGCTCCGACAGAGGTCACAACCATACACACTGTCCCAGGGAGTACCCCGGTGGTCGAGGCAAAGATTGTGAGCATGCAATCTGCTATTGTGGAGACTTCCAGATGGGTTGACGTGGCCAAAGAGGAACCCGCAAGGGTAATCGTTTCGGCTACCCTCATGGAGCAGCAGGAGAGAGCCAGTAAGGCTCTCAACATCAGAGTACGCGGGATCCCACGCACTGAGGCTATACCGATGGTAGATGCAACTGCGTTTGTGGCCGCTACCTTGGGTGTGGCTGAGCACACGATAGAGAGAGCATGGCGGGTGGGGAGAGATCCCAACCGAGAGTAACGCCTGATCATACGGTTCCATGACACTTAGGCACGACTTTTAGCTCTACAACGCAGGTCATTCCTTTGAGATCAGCCAGCAATCTCTATGGATGAGGACCTCACACCTCTATAGATTGAGGAGAGGCGCTCTTTGCTGCAGCAGCGGGATCAAGCCCGGAAGGAGGGGAAGTGAGCAGTGGTACGAGAGGGACGACTTCTTATAGGCCCCCGTAGGGCACCTGTCCCCTCCCCTACATAGGGAAGTAGGGTCTCTGAGACTCAGATATCTGAGACCCTGTCCTGCACCATTTGGAACTGTAATGGTATCTTATGGTCAGAACCAGGTAACTTCTCGGAATCCTATATAGGCCACGACATAGTCTTTTATACAGAGACACATCAGAGTCCAGACACATCAAAGTCCAGAGCACCCTCTTCCAATAGTCAGCGGGTATACATGGGAGTCTGCCTACAGAGATGAGACGAGGGGTACAGGAGGAGTTCGAGGTTTAGGTGGAGTTGCAGTCCTTTTCAGATCCACACTTCGGGGGACCATTTCAGTAGAGCATAGAGATACACATTCCAGATTTCTTTGGATCGAGATTCGACACATGGACAGCCGGGATCTGTTTGTTGCAGTTTGCTACTTCCCCCCTAAGACCTCCCACTTTGCCAGAGATATCCGAGGTGATGATGAGACATCCCCATTTGCTGCCCTTTATCAGTCCATCGTTGACTTCTCTAGCCGCGGAGAAGTCCTTCTAGTGGGGGACTTCAACGCGAGGACAAGGGCCCATCAGGTACCACTTCTTGACTTCAGAGATGATTCCACTCTACTACCAGATATTGACCTTGAGGAGGCAGGTATGCTACGAGTTTCAGCTAACAGGCAAGGTCCATTCTCATCTTATGGGTAGGCCTTATTAGACCTCGGCAGGATACATGATCTCATTATCTATAATGGTCTTGACAGATGGCCCGCTTCAGGTGGTTTCACATGCTTTCCACATAGGGGGGGCTCCAGTGTTGCTGATTACATCATGGGATCCCTTGTCTTCACATCTCGCATTACTGACTTCATTGTAGCACCTCTCCTCCCAGGGACTGATCATACATACCTTTTCTTTAGCATCTCCACCTCCCTTCGCACATCGCCTTCCACCCCACTCAGTGCTTACTCCACCTATCACAATATACGCTTTGATCGGGATCACTCACCTTCTTACTCTGGCCGTCTGTACGAACTTCTCACTTATATTGACTTCATACCCCTTTTAGAGGATCGTGCTGTCCTTGTCCCGCTCACTACACGAGGCTGCCATTCACGCTTTCCCCCACACCACCCGCTCCACCGGCCCACCACCCCCTGAAACCGTACCCTGTAATAGTTGGTACGATGATGAGTGTAAGGCTTTACGCCGTCAACTCAGATCGAAACCAAAAACAGTCTTCCGAGCGCACCAAATATGCTACGTGAATATCGTAGATTGGTACGGAGGAAGAAACTAGACTTCGTTCGTCGGAACGAGGAGGAGCTACTGAGCATTTTATTTCGTAACAACTCTAAGGACTTCTAGTGGAGATTTCTAGAAGGACGGTTCCCTCCGCCACTCACTGACACTCAGATTTGGTTTGATTATGCACGCACACTTTATGACATCCCAAATCAGCTAGTCCCTAACCTCTCACACACGCCTCATCCCACATCCTACACCCTCTTTACTAGAGGAGGGGTAAAGGATGCCGTAATGAAACTTCATAATGGCTGAGTGAAGGATCATGAGGGGCTATGCACTGAGTTCATTGCATATGGGATTAACCTCCTAGCCCCGATCTTAGCAAAGCTTTTTAATGAAGTTGTCTGTTTGGGATTTCCACACACTTGGACCATTAACACTATCTCACCCATCCACAAGGCAGGGGATCCCATGAGTCCGGAGAACTACAGGCATCATGGAACCATGGACCACATCCTCACGCTCAGATGTATCATCGAGGAGGCGAGGTCACGGAAGCAGAGGGTTTATTGTTGCTTTGTGGATTTCCGCAAGGCATTTGACACAGTTCCAAGAGCCCGCCTCATACGGCGCCTACAGGACTTTGGCTATGACCAAGAGATCAATTGGGCTGTCATGGCACTTTACGAGAGAGTTTCTGGCAGAGTTCAGGTAGGATCCGAGTGGACAGACGAGATCATGAGCACCATCGGGGTCAAACAAGGGTGTCCTTTGTCGCCTACCTTATTTGGCCTCTACATTGACGAGCTTGAGACAGTGATGCAGACAAAGGGGAGTGTGGGTTGCTCTCTTGCGGGCACGCTGATCCAGATTCTGCTCTATGCAGATGACGTGGCTCTCTTGTCTTCCTCAGCAGAGGGGCTTCAGAGACACCTAGATGCACTACAGTCCTTTTGTGAGTCTCATGATTTGAAGGTCAACCTGGGTAAAACCAAGGTCATGATCTTCAATACATCTCGAGCCATCATGCATCAGGAGCAGTTCACATTTGCGGGGTCATCTATTGAGATAGTTTCATCATACACTTATCTTTAGGTTATCTTCTCCAGACCTAGCTTCACTATGAGACCCGCGCTGCAGGCACGCTTGAGTAGGGGTATGCTTCATTGGCCATACTAGAGAGGCAGTGCTTCCGCTCGCACTTTCAGGATCCACGCACCAAGGGGTTGCTTTTTGACTCCTTGGTTTGTCCTACGGGGATGTACGGCAGCCCTTATTGGGGGCCAGACTTGTCGGAGGCCCGTGTGGAGCGGCTACAGGTTCTCATGTTATCACAGACGATTCGTGGTAAATCATCCGTTCCTCACCAAATCATTCAAGCTGAGTTTGGGTCACCCCCTTTACAGCTAGATGCTGCATTTCAGGTCATCACATATCTATACCGAGTTAGGGAATATGGGGATTATACCTCGAGGCGTAGCAGGCTACCATGGATAGCTCTATCCTCTTCTATGGCACTTGCAGCAGGAGGAGACCAGAGGTGCTGGTATGCATGTACAGAGAGATGGTTTGAGCGATTGGGGCTCCACATGGATAGACAACCTCCCTTCCAATACAGCATGGATGCTCTGTTTTCTCCCCTCTTATCACACGAGGTCAACCAGGTTATCCGTGAGGATCTACTACAGCTACACACATTTCGGACCTGGTTGGGACCGAGTGAACTCCCAGTGAAGCTTAGCTTCTACAGAGATCACTTCTTACATATCACAGCGGAGGGTTTCATTGACCCACCAGGATACACGTAGATTCACCTACCCCACTCGCTGAGGATCTCTCTTGGACAATTCCGGGTCTCTTGGCCTGAGGAAGGGATTGCTGTCCCTGATTGACTGAATGAAAGTTATTGGCATTACCCCCTACAGGGGTGATCAAGGGCATCTCTAAAGGCTGTCCACTGAAAGAAACATGCGTGTGAGTCTTCTTATGCTTCTTATGAGCTGTCTTTTTGCTTCCAGGGGAAGCAATCATAGGGGGAGGAGCTTGCATAATCTCCGTGACGGCATGTTCCAACTGCGACAGGGATCCTGCTATACTTTGCATTCGTAGGTGAAAAAGGGCGTTGGGATCAACCTCCTCTGCCTCATCTGCCTCATCCTGTGAGTCCTCAATGGCATGCTCAGGAGAAACTGGCTGTGCCCCACTGTCCTGCTGGTCATCACTCCCACTGATGCTGTGATCCTCTTCAAAGCTCTCTAATGCTCTGTCTTCCTCTTGCCGCTCCTAATCAAAGATGGTCAATGACTCGCATGGTGTGACATGCTTGCTAAGATTGATGGCTATGTTCTTCTCCCGACACTACCAGGGCTTACCTCTGTAGGAAGATGGTGACGATCCCGGCAATGGAACCAATGAAACCGGCCTTCAGTAAACAAAACTGAGTGATCTTCTTCTACTCAATCATAAACTTCATAAGTAGCCACAATGCAAGCTTCAATCACTTCAACTTGTAGCACAACTTAGAAACAAACTTCAACAACTACAAAGGGGAGGCTAGAATGCCCCTGCTCAATGAAAGCAGTACACAATGCACCCATTGGCCCCAAATGCCTTGGCACCCCTTACGGTATTTATTTATTGCTTCTGAATGGAAATGCTTTACACTAGGGGTTCACCCTTGCACTATTCCTCTCTACAAGCCTTCTAATCAACTTCAAGACATCTAATCCAAGTGCACCACTAGAAATCCAACTGGCAAGGCATACTCAGGGATCCACTCCTGATCTGACTCAACTAAGCGGCATTCAAGCATCCATACCATTGGCAAACTGAGATCAAGGTAGCCTTAAGGATTTCACATGCATTCCACAAGAACACCCTTGCCTAGAACTTGTAGGAGTCTTGAAAGGACTGCAAACAACACACATGCATTGCAAAAAGATCCAAGGCAAGAAAGAACAATGAAAAACAGAACCTAGAACCAATTCCCGTTGTTTGTGGCAGAGGGGGAGCTTCTTCCTTGCACCTATCCTCTACCCAAGCTCGCTGCAGGATGCAGGTGGCTTCCAGCAATCAGGATGCAGGTGGCTTTCTTGTGAGTTGCGAAAATATCTCGTATCTGTGTCTGTCTGGTAGTCTTGTGTTGTGGTGCGGGGTGTGGTCTCCTTGATCTCTGTATCCGGTAGGCCATATCGAGAGTGACGCCTTTGGTTGGATGGTCACCATCGAGTAAAGCTATTTATCTAGATGAATCCAAGAACATGCCGAAATTGATCCTCTAAAAACACAACATATGCAACTTCAATCTCATGATAGTCACTCATAATGTTGAAAACTAAAAACTCCATCATATATAGTAGGGACTGGCTACTATGACATTCCCATTGATGTCATCAGCGCCCAATAATGGGTGTAGACCATAATATAAATATGCTCTCAAAGCTATGATGGGCTGGACCTCCATCATGCATGCTCTGGTCCATCGCTGCATTGTGTGTAGCTCTTGCATCTCTGGATGCTTCCCTCCTCGTCGGTATCTCATCCCACTGATCCATATTGCCTTCATGTTGTCAATCTCCTCTTCCTCCACTCCAACATGTCCAGGGGCAAACTCAAATGTGTAGAAATCACGCAGAGCTCGATTGATCCCTATCTCCTGCGGCACTACCCTCTCTTGCTCCTTGATTTGACGCAAAAGGGTCTCTATGTCATCGCATCTCCATCAGATAGAGGCCAATGCAGACCTAGTCCTGGAATGAATCATCCAAGAGAGAGGCCCAAAACCATGTCCCTTGTGATATTGTCCTCGGATCGCATAGTAAACCAAATAGGTACATAGGAAATTCTCCTCTCTCTCTCTCTCTCTCTCTCTCCCCCAAAGTGCATAATCTGCAAATATGTTGCTCCCTAGGTGTACATGTGGCTCTTCTTGCCTTGGTCCTCAGCTGATGGGATGAGACCCACATCAGTCCGATGGCAATTTTGAGGGCATGTGAGACTCGCATGTCCTCCAAATATTGGGGTCTGATGATCACTCCATTCAGCGACACTCTCAGGAAGTGGCCAAGGTGTCTTGGTGGGGAACTCCTGGTATCCCCCCCAAAGTCCATGACATATAAAGATGGAGTAGGTCCAACCATATAATACGATTAATCTCATCCCGTGGAACGAAGGGATTAGGGACATCCAAGTTGTAGTGAAAGGGGGGGAGACGATCCATCTAAATGCCTTGGCTGTCAAACCATCTAGAAATGCGTCCATACCAGGCCATGCCATCTCACTCTCAGCTAGTCGTATAGGTGACTCTAGTGCCACCCTCGATAGCCTCCCTCTAGGTAAGTTCTAGACACTCTGAAGATAAGTAACCATCAAGAAGATGGCGATCAGTGTCATGGCAAACTTTGCCTATATGATCTGGTGGGGGACTGAAGGCATACTCCGAATCATCTTGGATCCCATAGTCACCTGCAGCCTCTCGAAATGTCGCCACTCAGTCGCTCCACTCGGTCACTGACAGGTCACACCCCATAAGGGTGCTGTTTACATGGCTGTCGGCCTCACCATGTCAAACAGCCATCCCTTCATCAGGGGTCCTGAAAATGTGCTTGAAAGCACTGCCGCTCTAGTCGAGCTAGAGCTCCCTGCCCTTGTGTAAGTTGTTCTCTGGCTATGTGGATCATCGTGAAGACTTGTCCCACAAAGACTGCCCCTAAGTAGGTGTAGTGGTGAGAGTGTGTGCGTGTGGTGGGTTGTGAGAGAGAAGGGGCAGGGGTGAAGGGAAGAGTGGATCAGCAGTGCGTGTGTATAATGGAATGCAAGTGTATATGAGAAGTGAGAGTGTTTGGGAGTGTGTATGTGTGGGGGATTAAGAGAGTGGTGGGGTGAAAGGTAGAGTGGAGCAGTGTGAGGGGGGGAGTGGGGAGCTGTACGGGTTCCTATAAAGGTTGTATGGACGGATAGGCAGGTGCGAGGGGTGGGATGCTGATGGAGGCGGGGCGGCAGAGTAGCAAGGAGGGCTATTTGCAGGAGTGGCAGAATGGAGAGGCTGAGATGGATGGCGGGATGCAGAAGGAACTGAGGCTGGGCAGGGAGGGATGAGATGGGTTGGGGGTGGGACACTGAGGCTGAGAGGGGTTGAGGGATCAGGTGGAAAGCTGGCAGGATGGGCAGGAAGGCAGCAGACAACAGGGGGTCAGGGAGCTCAAGGGCAGGAGCAGCAGCAGTACCACACATGTCCTCAGATTCGTGGATTCAAACCTCACGGAGATTAGATGTTCAGTAGAAAATTGTAATCATGTAAGGTCACCTAAGTGTTAAGGTGCAATTAGTCAACAGAACAAAAAAAGACCTTAGATGCATGCAGTATTATCGTTGCCTTAAGGTGGTATCAAGCCCCATTTCTTGTAAGAGAGATTCTTATTGAGGGTGTAAATACCTGGTCTGAATAGATCTGCTTGCCTTATCATTCTATTATAGTACCATAACATGCAGCTTAAGTGCCACGTTTGTGTTACAAGACAACCTAACACGTTCCTCTAGGTCTCACCAAGACATCAACATGTTTGCAAGAAAAATGGCCTGGATATATTTCCTTGAAGTTTTCAGTTTGTGCAGTGCTTCTCCCATCCACTGCAGCATTGTTTATATTACGATGCGAAGAGGCATCCCATGAGAAGATAGCTACAGAAGGCGATGAAAAATGGCCAGAAAATATGCTATCAAGAGTTAAGATTGGCCGCAAGGGGGTAGCCATACCTTGCCCATCTTTGGTAAGTTGGGAGATATGATGCCTTGAATCATGACACAGATGAATTGGCCAAGTATCTTGCTTCAGTATACCATGCGGTGTTTAAGTCCTCACTCCCCTTCATTTTGAAGGCTGTCCTCGTCCCTTTGGGTTTCTTCGATGGCAGTCTCCTTGCCTCTTTGCCCACCTCTCAATCCCTAAACTTATCCCTTCCTGACATACCTTCTTGACTCTTTCTCTCAATGGACAACTAAAGGATGCAAAAATACCTTGGAGAAGACATGAATATTTAAAAGGCATCTAATCTGCGAAATCAGAACCAGTTCACATGGCTAGAGCTGGAGAGGGGCAGGTGGCAAGACCCAGAATGCCTAGAAGAAAGGATTTACAAAGTCTGTCCCACAGGGGATGTAGAAAATGAACAGCATGCACTCCTAAAATGTAGAGCCTATGCGCAAATCAGAAAAGGCTATGGGGACAGCAGAGATAACTTGAAAAAACAGTTTGAGCAGCCAGCCAAAAAACTATGGAACTACTACATAAAAGAAATTTTGGAACATTGCAACAAGTTACTAGGGCTGGCACAAAGCTAGCTCAACAAGTACTCACAACATAGCAATTTTGTTATATTTACTTTCATTGGATGTAAGGGATCACTATTAGTTAATAGTGATCACCGGTCCCATAGATCCTGAAGGTGGTCTCATGCGGACTTTAGTAGAATCATATCATATCATCTCTCTCTCTCTCTCTCTCTCTCTCTCTCTCTCTCTCTCCGTGTGTGTGCATTGCGCCTCTCTTCGCTCTTGTCCAATGTTGCTTGCTGCATTGATGTGCAGCAGCAGGGATTTGTATTAATGTCTGTAGGGGCAATTTTCTTTTGAGTCAATTCTTAGTGCATATTTTTTGTATACTTACCTGGTGCACAAATCAATAAACCAGATTGCCATCAACATTGCAGTAAGATCTCCTCCAGTTCCAGGTGGGTACACTCTAATGTCTTCTCTCACCGATTTCTGTCACCCTTGATGAGGCATCCTTAACTGATATGACAGATACATCTCAATGCTGCACTTGTACGAGACGCTTGGCTGGTAGGATATACATATGGGAGCAAATTGGGCTGCTCCAAGAAGCACATTGTAGTCATCCTGAATTTCCAATTGTATATAGAAAATTTATTAATAAATTGTCGATGCTATGTATTTTGTTATAATCAGGTGGCGTGTGGGGGCTGAAGTGCGGAAAGTCCACTTTGCTGAGGTACGGTGTTTTGCTTTGTGAAATTTCTCTGATCTCAACTTTGTACAGAGGGCATTCTCCTTTTTGAAAATGAGTTCATAGTCACTTTTTTGCTGGTACAGGAATGGAATGAGATGCATCATCTAAAAATAATGGAGTCTCTTGGAGGTGATTTGCAATGGGGTGACAGATTCTTTGCACAGCACGCAGCTTTCTTTTACTACTGGGTCTCTTGCTTGCCGTCTTCATCTTTTTCTTAAATGAAACAATAAGTATGCTGTTGATTTATTGGTGTATTTTCATTAGTGTTTTATAAGTGAACAGGCCAGTGAATCCTCTTCTTGTTCACTCATGATGCAGATCTTAAATCTGATGTTCTTGATCTCTCCAAAGGTTGCCTACAATTTTTCCGAGCTGATTGAAATGCATGCAGGTGATCTGAATATCTGATGTCCTTTGTATAATTCTTCTTTCTATTTCAAAATAGGATATTGCACAAGCTCCATTTTTCACTCCCACATATATGTTCAGTCATACTTGAATTCATGTGCCAAATGCATATCTGTTATGCAAATTTAGCATTATTGTTGTTACATTGATAAAGCAGATGTTATCATTGAGTGTGCTCTTGCTTTATAGAGAAGAATCCCTTGTCGATGATTACATATCAAGTCAGAGTGATTTGGATTTACTGACTGTGAATGGCAGTGGATACTTATGGTCAGTTTGCAGATGAGAATGAAAAGCTCTTGAAAACTCTTCCTCCTCCACCTGTAGCAGTGGACTATTATGAAAGTGAAGATCTGTACATGTAAGTATTTTAGCATTGAGATGCTATGAGAAATAGGGAAGCATATTCAGATTTGGTACTTATTTTCTGTTCCACTATCTAATGATTCATTGATTTTACCATGCACAAGGAATGCCAGGGTTTCTTCGCATTTCATATTTTACGAGTGTTTATGCCATGTATGCTAAAAAAGTCTTTGTCGCTGTCTGATATATAAAGGTGTTCGTGAAAGTATAATTCTCCCCATGAATGACAAGATATAAGGGATTTTGTTAATAGGAAAAATTCATTGCAAGGATCATTTGGTGCAATTAGCTGAAGAAAAGTGAGCACAATCTTGCGGGAAATTTATGGCATGGGTGTACGTAAGAGCTCATGATGTAGGTGAAAATGACAAGCCAGAAACAAAAGTCACCTTGTTGATTCCTTTTCTTTGTTTCTTTGGGTGTTTCCCGTGAAGAGAAATTCAGATTGTTTTCTTATTTTTTAGAAACCCTAGCCCTTGTTGAATTACAAAGTGCTTGTTGTTGCGGGAACTGTCGAAGTTCAGCTCCTTCCCCGTCACGGTCTCCCCTAGCTCTGCCCCCTGCTGTCCCGGTCTCCTTGCCGCTTTCCTCGTCCCCTGCTGCTCTCCGCCTCCTTTTCCCTCCCTTCTTTTGCCTGCTTCTCCTCCATCCACCTCCCCTATCCCCCGCTGCTCCTTTCCCTTCCCCTACTGCCCCCCACTGCCCCTTTCCCTGCTCTTTCCTCTGCCCCCCTTAGCCTCTTTCCACCTCTCCACTCAGCCCTCTCAGCCTCATTTCTCCTCTTCTCCACTCTCCCTCCTCCTCCTCTCTCAATCTATCACCTCAGCTTCTCTTCCTCTTCCTGTCTTCCTCTCATCCCCTCCCCTCAGCCTTTCTCATCCCCTCCTCTCTTAGCCTCTCTCCCTCATCCTTCCTCTCAGCCCCTCCTCTCTTAGCCTCTCTCCCTCATCTGCTCCCCCCTCACTCTCCTTTCTTTATTTTTCTCTTGTGTGACAAATGAATCTTCATTGTGTTTGAATAGGCCTTCCATTTTCTATTGACGAATGGCTTCCTATTCAGCCAATCCTCGATCACGTCCGTCAGCAGCAAGAACGTGCATTTTCTCAAAAGATGATTTACTGCAGCTTCAAAAGGATGTGGAGACCACACTCTGCATGCATCCACGGGTCTCACCCTTCCAGGTCTAGGCCATGGAATGGATACTTGTTGCCTTACCTCCTAACCTCACTCCTTGCCTTTCTGATGTTCTATTATTGGGACGATGTGTTGCTAAGGGGAGTAGGGGGGGAGGGAGGGGTCGAACCTGCCCCCGTTCAATTCATATTGATCTCTTTTGACAATTTCTCTTTCTAATTCCTCATCACACATTTCCTCAGTACTGGTGTCTCCCATGACTCTCTTGGCACTACAAGCCCAGTGCTCAAGGCTAGCCCCTTGGCACTTGGTTCCAAGAAGATCTTTTTCAAACCCTTCTCTTTAGTCTTCGACACTGTAAAGGAGGATAGGCAGGTGACTTCACTTTTCATCAGATTTATTTGTCTACCTCAGGTTTATCATCGATTGCTCACCACGATTGGAGCTTCTTTTAAGCTGGTCACAGAGATCCCCATTCTTCCTAGTTTACCCTCTTCCACAACAAAGACGATTACATTTGATGGGGTTCCCAGAGTCATCGTGTGTGAACCTGACATTTTAGATGACCACATTATGCTCTAGTGTCCAGATGGCTCTCTTCTTCGGCAGAGAGTCAAGGTTATGGGTAGGCAGGATCAGTGTCAGGTATGCAAGACCTTTGGACATTTCGACCAAGAAGTCTTTTGATGCGGCCTATCCTTGTCAGAGTGTTCCATTCGGCACTCCTGCATGCCCAACACTTGCTTGTGTCCCACACGTGCTGGCCCCCATTGGGTTGCAGTTAGAGCTGGTGCTCCTCCACTGTTTTCCTATCAATAGCGTGTCCTCTTCCATGGTCCTTTCCTCTATGGATTTTTGTCGTTTTCACTACTCCAGGAGATCTTCTTCACAGAAGGGAGATGTTTCCACCACTAGATCGGGTGATGTTTTCCAGCCTACTTCCTCCCACCACCGAGGATTGTTAGTTGGAATATTCAAGGCCTTAGTGGTATACTCATCTCACCACCGAATGCAGATGATTTGTAATTAGCTTCATCTAGGCTTCTCACCGCTGAAGGCAGCTGATTTGTAATCAGCTTCATAAAGGCATCTCACCATCGAAGGCACCTGGTTTGTAATCAGCTTCATCCAGGCATTAAGACTAGTGGGCAGAGTGCATGGAGCAAGCATTCTTGCAATGTGCAAAGAGCACAATAAATGGAGCTTGCTAGCGATTTAACCAGGACAATTGCATGTTATGGTGCCATTGCCTATGGCCCTCTCGTATGACAAGTGGAACCTCCTTTGCTCCCTCCTCTGATCACTCTTCCTCTTCATGCGTAGTTCAAGCATGTGATCCCCACTAGATGAAGAGCTATCCATCTCCTCATTACTTGCACTAGAGTCATCAGTCTCTGAGTCACCTTCTTTGTCTACTCTCTCTTCTTCGAAGACCGTAGTACAACTATAAAGTGCATCAAAATATTGTATTTGATGGGGGGTATCAATAATATTTACATTAATACCCTGGCATAGCAGTTTTTCAGCTACAAAACCCATTCGATACAATGCAACCATCCATCCATCATTCAATTTGTTGGATACCATCTCATCTATCAATTCAGGCTGGATACAATGCTACCATCCATCCATCATTCAATAGGTTGGATACCATCTCATCTATCAATTTAGGGTGCTTTGGGAATTACAAGGGGGATATTCCACTCCCCTATGATCAACTCTTTTTGTCAGAACTAAACCATCACTCAAGGGGAAGAATCCACACCATTAATTAAAAGATATAGACATTCTCATCACACTAGAGACTTGGGAACACCAAGGTTATGAGGTACCAAAGATTGAGTGTTTCACAGTAGCTCCATTCGGAATAGTAAAGATCAAATGGGGGAAGAGGACATGGAGGGATAGCTTGCTACATGAGAGATGCCCTCTTGGTCTAGATACAAGGAAAAATTTACCTAGCAGCTGTTAGGACATGGAGTCGAGGGGACATGGAGTCGAGTTAGTTTTGGTGTGTTCTAGTGAGTCCTAGTATGAGTTTAATAGTATTAGGTGTCTAGGAGTGCCACGTGTCATACTGGGAGTTATCCCATATTCATTTGGTACTTAGTGTGTGTGTGCCTATTGTAATTGTCACTTGTCAAATCACTCAACTCATAAAGTACAAGCTCCTTTGTTCTACATGTGAGTACTTGTTCATTGCTTTCAGTTCCTTTCCATTTTATTTCCATTTCATTATGTTTGCTATCTTTCCTTCTCGTTCCTAGTGTTAGCTTGCTTCTCTCCCTACCACTATGTTCCTTCATGTGCTATCAGAGCCATGGTCCTAGCCTTGTCGCTCTTTCCCTTTCCAAGAGGTTGAGGTGAGGGAGGCTAATGAAGCTACCCGAGCCTCTTCCTCCTTGGAAGGCCCTCTTCTCTCTTGGCTCCTCTACTGCTACTTCTTAGCCTCACTCATGAGCTATTTCTTGCTGCAGCGACCAGCAGAGAGTGGTTTTCCAGTGCACCATTGCGGCCATCAGTCTCCTTGTCACTATTGAAGCTGCCCATGCCAAAATTGTCAAAAAAGAAGAAGGGTCGCAACCTTTACAACGTCTCTGCAAGCCAAATGGCATCGAATTTGAAGTCAAGCTAGGAGAGTAAAATGTAGATCTCATTGAGAGCTACATTTTTCCTTTTTATAGATTGTCAATCCAACATCTAGGTATTTGAAAATTTGCCTACCCAAACTGTCCTAATTTCGCATTTTCAAATTTCTTTCCAATTTCTCGGGGTTTTTTTGGGGACTTGTCAAATCACTCAACTCATTTAAGTACAAGCTACTTTGGTCTACATGTGATTACTTGCTCATTGCTTTCATTTCCTTTCCAATTTATTTCCATTTCATTATGTTTGCTATCTTTCCTTTTGGTTCCTAGTGTTAGCTTGCTTCTCTCCCTACCACTATGTTCCTTCAGTAGCATGCTATTTTGCTCCCCCTCAATCACGTATTCACAAAAATAAGCACATATCAAGTGAAGATCCCTTCTTTCACCTAAGCAAGGATATCGGCAATTTCTTGAGCCAAGGTATGGTGATTTTGATAACAATCACTTCAGATCTAAGGCCAAAATAGGCAAAGACCCCTGATGGTTGGAAGATGAAGGAGTTGAAATGGGTAAGATATTCAAAGGATAAAAGTGACATCACACAAATGGAAAGACATCTCTTGTCTCTTCGAGGGTGTTTTGATCTCAAAATTGTAAATGGAAGTACCTTGTACACAAAATCAGCAGAAGTGTAGACTAGAGCAAGCAATGGAAGCAATGGAAGCAATGAAGCAAATGCCTTCAATCCTCTACTCAATGTGCTAGTCATCCCATGGTAAAGGCATGTGTAGTATCATAGACTGCACACCTAACACCATCAAAGAGAACATGAGATCCACAAGGAGCGATGGCTGAAATGGAGATGAGGTTTTTGCGGATTTCTGGTACATAAAGTACATTGTCTAGAGTGACTAGGCCACAAGAAACAGAAGTAATGGCAACGTGCCCAATGCCTTTCACTGAATAAGATGCATTATTGGCACATGTAATTGCCCCCCCCTTTGGTGCATTTGCAAGTGAGCTGAATAACTTCCTGCAAGAAGTGATGCGCTTGCTAGCACCACTATCAAAGAACCAGGCATTAGAAACATCAAGTCATGCAGGCATTATGAATGTTAGAATTACACTAACAAGTAACAAGAAAAGCCCAATGCTGATCATGTGAAAATTAGCTGACTCATGTCGATTATTTGCACTAGGAGCACTAGAAACTGCAAGACTTGATTCCTTTTTAGATGCAATTCTCTTCTTGCACTCAGTGATGTATGTCGAGGTTGCTTGCAATAGTTACATCTCTTTTCCTTCTTCTTTTCTCCAGAAGAAGATGCATCAGAGGAATGACCAGAATGTGTGTGAGTGGGCTTACGAGCTGAAACTTTCCCCTTGCCCTGGTTTCTATGATGAGTGCCAAATGCTTGATCACTAGCCATAGAAGCATTTTTATTCACATGGCTTTGTTCTTCCTGTAACAAAAGGGCAACCAGCTGATCTAAACTATGGTGGTTGGCATTGCCCATGGCAACCAACCGCAAAGTAGTGGCAGCCTTGGTATGAATCAAGCAATCCATCAAGTGTCATGGATACAAGCTGAGAATCTAGGACTACCTCATCAATATTTGCCAACTACTCTTTCAAATCTTTAACACTGGTAAGATATATGCATCCATGTTGCCACCCTCTTCAAGCTTTAAGCCCTTCAATTGCTTGCAGAGATAGGCCACTCTAGCCTCATTCCGCACCTGATATAAGGAGGCAAGCTGATCCTATGCTTGTGTAGCTGTCTTGCATGAACGGATATGAGGGATAATAACCCTTTTTACTGAGAGAACAATCAAGGCATGTGCTTTTGCATCACATACATCCCACTGAATTTTCTCTTGAGTAGGAGGCAAAGCTGCTAAAGTGGAAGAAGAAGCTGGAGTGGAAGAAGCATTAGACCCATCACCAGATGAACCAGAGGCATTACCAGATGTACCAAAGGCATTAGGTCTAGTGGGTTTGACCTCGGTACTTGCAAAAATGTTCCAAAGATTCTTGGCAACCAAAACATGCCCCATCATATAGGCGCACAAGGGGTAATTTGTGCCATCAAGTTTGTCCTCAGCCCCTAGCATCCCAAACAAATCATCCTTATTGCCAGCCATAGTGCTGAAATGCAAGGCAAAGGCACCAGCTGTTGTTGACAATGCAAATGAGAGGAGGGCAATCTCCCAAAACCAAAAGGCAAATTACTACTCAAGCTTCAAAGCTTTTCACTGCAAATGTGTGGCTGTCACAAGGTCTACTTGCTGCAAAAATGCAACACAAGGCCTTCCAAAGCAAGACAGGGCCTTTCCACAATGCCAATGAAGCAAAGAAAGGATTGTTTTACTGTAAATGAAAGGAATCAATGCAGTAGAAGCTTACCAAGCGATGTAGACAAAAAATGCAGCAAGAAAAATGCTCCAAATGTGAGCACAGGTAGTCACCCTTGGAGGAGAGATAAATGGACAGCAAATGGCAATGAAGGGTGCCAAGAGAAGGCTAGAAAATGGAATTACTGCAAGAGAATGTGTTTCCACAAGGAGGAGAACACCTCGAAATGAGTGCAGCAGCAACCAAAGGAGAGAATCTTGCAGCCCGAGTCAAGGGAAAGGCAAATGAGAGCAAATGGGCCCAAGAAGCGGTCTCCGGATGGTAGCAACAAGCTCCAAACCCTAATCTCAATGGCTGTAGGCACTCAGAAATGCAGCAGTAGGCCCCAAAACTCAAAGTCGACTGATGTAGAGCTTTAGAATGCAGGCACGCTTCACGAAGCAGCTCCAAACGGGTCGGTACTGCAGGAAAGCAATTCTGAACAGCTTGGAAATCACTCCGTAAAGACCCGGAATGCGCTGTACAGCAGGGAGAATGCTCCGAAACCTGTCCGTACAGGTTGTATCGCAGTCTATGCAGGCTGTACGGCTCGCACGTGTGGAGGTGGCAGCAGGAAAACAGCTCGGGGATGACAAAACAGCTCTGAAATGCTGATTCAGGGTACCAAAATACTTCGAAATGCTGTAGCAGCCTGAATGGAGGTGATTTTCCAGCGATGGAACTCCTTAGAACAGCCTTAGGGGACCACACATGCAGCAAATGCCTTCAAGACGAAACAACCAACAGATAACAAGGAGAGAATGGCTGCCAAACAGCTTGGGAAAGCTATCAATGGCTGAGGGACTAGGGCAAGCAATGGAGGTGGAAGCCAATGAACCGAAATCTGTACTGCTGTAATGTACGAACTAGTACAAAGTACACCCAATATAAGAAAACCCTAGGACAAGGTGTCCTAACTAGACTAAGTGTCCTTTTATTGAGGCCTCTTCGCAGTACTTGATTCTTTCCGGACAGCCTTGGATATTTTTTGCTCAGCTGCAGGGGCACACATTATTTGGCATAAATCCTTTGGCTTTTGGATCACTGATGAGGACACTCTAGGCTGGGGAGTTGACATTGGCTTTTCCTGGATTCAGAGGGGTGTTCTTGTCAGATATTTGGGATGCCAGGTAGGATTGGGCATCTCTGCAGCACAGCAATTTGCCCCAGTACTAGAAAGTATAAGAAAAAAGCTCCTTTTTTGGAGCTCAGCCAAACTCGACCTTGCCTCTAGAGTTGTGGTAATGAACGAGGTTCTCTTGGCCACCGCCGAGTCGGCAGATGTTGCAGTGAGGGTGGCCTGGGAGACCATTATTCTCCCTACATGGAAAGGGGGCCTTAATATCATTGACCCGGACTTGCAGTGCAGGGCATTGCTTTGTAAGGTGGTGGTGAGGGGACTCATGCCTGGACAGGAACCTTGGAAGGATTTCTTTTTTGGACGCATTCAGGCTTGCACACCTACCTTGGGAGATGATTGGGTGGACAGCCCTAGCTGGATTTTTACTTCCGCCTCTCTCAGGTCTTCTACCTCTCCTCTCATGACTGCCATCCTAAAAGCTTGGGGGAGCTTCAAGAACACTCTTCTAAGGATTCTGCCCTCTACCCTTGAAGAGATTGATAGGCAGCCGATCATTTGGAACGATAGCATACTTGATGAGCATGGCAAACCACTGGGCACTTCCCATTAGATGCAGTGGTCTAGACGGGAGAGAGGCCCTGCCTACACAGTAGGCACTTGGAAGGCTTTTATCAGGCTACCTGAGGATTAGAGGCTTCAGTCCGTGAGTCATCTCAGAGGGGTAGCACGTAGGATTCAGTAGATAAATGCAACCATCCCGGTGGAATGGACAGTTGAGATGTCTATTACTTCCACCACTTGGATGGGAGCTTTTTCGAGGATAGCAGTTCCTCTACAGGTGATCGCTGTTCGAGATCTTGGGAAAGATGCTCTAGTCTTTGACGTTGGGGATGGAGGTATACTCTCTAGATCCACGGATGATATTCTTCTAAAGGTTGCCTTTCAGCTTGTCAGGTTTTGTGGACCATGGAGCGGGCTTGCAATGGTACTTAGAACCCGACCCTCTACTCTTGGCCTTGGGATCCTGGAGGTTGTGGTTATATGGAGGTGCACCTATCAGGTACTTGCAGTGGGACCCAGGAGAGTGGGAGTGGATAGATCATGGGCACCGAGAGAGGGGGATTCCCTTCTTTCGTTTCACGGTTGGTAATGCCATGAGATTTCAGCTGAGCAGTAGAGGTTGGATGATGGGAACAAAGAGTGGAAGCAAGAGGGAGAGAGAGAGTGGAAGGAGAGAGCACAAGTTTTGTGGGAAGCAAAAAGTCTATTGTGTGACTTCCCTTATTGCCTTTTATACAAAGAATAGATAAGGTGATGACGTGGCAGTATAAGTACCACTTATACAAGGAATAGCACATTGTGCTTTATCCCCAACAATCTCCCACTTAAAGGCAATGTGCCCAAAAAAGAGGAAGAAGTGTACATAAAAACATATACACAAAATACAAGAGAATCTCAACATGAGAAACTCAGCCAACACCCATCTGTACTCTGCAATGTGCAAAGCGTTGCGGGTTAAGACTCTTGGTCAAAAGATCTGCAGGATTGTCATGAGTGTGCACTTTGACAAGCCGAATGCGCTTATCCTCAAGTACCTGTCTGATAAAATGATATTTCACCTCAATGTGTTTCGTTTTGGCATGAAACACAGGATTCCGTGCTAGCTGAATAGCACTCTGACTATCACAATGCAAAATAGGAACCTCTCCTGATAAACCAATATCTCCCACTAGACGAGATAACCATATGGATTCTTTGCACGCCTCTGTGGCTGCAACATATTCTGCCTCTGTGGTAGATAAAGCAATGCATTTTTGCAGCCGAGAGATCCATGAAATAGCACCACCACCTAAGGTGAAAACATATCCTGTAGTAGACTTTCTTTGGTCTACACATCCTGCAAAATCTGAGTCTGTGAACCCATGAAGAACCAAGTCTTTCTTCCCAAAGCAAATGCACACATGCATTGTGCCCTTAAGATATCTCATGATACCTTTCACGGCTTCCCAATGCTTCTTGCCAGGTGTTGCCATGTATCTACTGACAACTCCCACTGCAAAGGCAATATCTGGACGTGTAGCCACCATTGCATACATGAGACTACCAACCGCGGATGCATAAGGAGTCTTGGCCATTTCAGCCCTCTCATCATCTGACTGTGGGCTGTCTTTTTGACTGAGTTTCACATATGGAGGTAAAGGAGTATTAAGAATCTTTCCTCCCTCCATATTGAAACGCTGCAAAACCTTGCCAATGTATTCCTTCTGAGACAAATAGAGCAGTTTCTGATTTCTGTCCCGTATGATACGCATCCCTAAGATGTGATTTGCATCACCAAGATCCTTCATATCAAAGGTCTTATGCAATCCCATTTTCAGTGCATCAATCTCATACCGAGATTTGCCTGCAATAAGCATGTCATCAACATAAATGATGAGCAAAATAAGGTTACCATCCTTTGCTTTCTTGGTATAGAGACAGTGATCAACATCACTTCTCTTAAACCCCTGAGATTGCATGAAAGTATGGAATTTGAAGTACCACTCCCTTGGAGCCTGCTTCAAACCATATAAGCTCTTTTTCAGCTTGCATACCAACTTTTCTTTGCCTTCACTGACAAACCCTTCTGGCTGTACCATAAAAATTTCCTCATGAAGATCACCATGAAGAAACGCAGTTTTGACATCCATCTGACACAAGTCCATGTCCTCATGTGCAACCAATGCCAAAACAGCCCTCAATGTTGTCATTTTCACCACAGGGGAAAAGATTTCATCAAAGTCAATGCCCTTCTGTTGCTTGAACCCCTTGGCAACCAATCTTGCCTTGTATTTGTTCTCAGCATTAGGAGAGGCCTTGATCTTATAGACCCATTTGCATGGTAAGGCATTCTTTCCAGTTGGTAGTTTCACCAAATCCCATGTCTTATTTTTGATAAGAGAATCCATTTCTGAATGCATGGCCTTCTCCCACTTTCTCTTATCATGCCTTCTCATTGCTTCCTGATAGCATGAAGGCTCACCACAATCTGTCAACATGACAAAATCAGCCACATAGTTCTGTCCTGGAACAAAAAATTCAGGAGGTTTGGATACTCTGGTGGATCTCCTTACCCAAACATCTTGATTGGCTGGCTGTTCAGCCTGCATATCAGCCATATTATGTGGTTGTACCACCTCTTCTGGCTGTGCTACATCACCAAGGTGTGGCTCTATCTGTGGCATATCAAAGGCAATTTGATTAGGCTGATTCTCAGCCTCTATTCCCTGTGCATGAGGGACATTTGCAGCAGCACCTTGCTGCATATTATTGGGCATATTTTGCTGTCTATTCACAATGATTTCTTCAAAGACAACCTTCTTATTTTCTGATTTTTGTGAGGGCTGCCTGTGCATGCTTTCCTCATGAAAAATCACGTCATTGCTGCGTATAATCTTCCTTCCAACAGCATCCCACAATCTATACCCCATTTCACCACTATCACCATATCCAATAAAGATGCATCTATTTGACATTGGTTGGAGTTTGTTGCGCTGATCTTTTCGTATGTGCACATACGCATCATAGCCAAACACTCTCAAGTGTTTATATGAGGGTGGCTTGCCATACCACTATTCCTCAGGTACTTTACCATCCAACCGCTTATTTGGTGACCTATTGATGACATGAATGGCCGTTTGAACAGCCTCTGCCCAAAAACCATAGGGTAAGGCAGCATGAGACAGCATACTACGGACTCTATCTTGAATAGTCCGATTTGTTCGCTCTGCAACTCCATTCTGTTGAGGATTATGAGGGCTTGTGAATTCCCTCTTTATCCTCTTTTTGTCACAAAATTCCTCAAATATTTTGGAGACATATTCTCCTCCATTATCAGAGCATAAGCATTTCAACTTCTTGCCTGTGTGATTTTCAACCAAGGCAACAAACTTTTGAAATGCATTAAAAACTTCATCCTTCCTCTTGATGAAATAGACCCACACTTTCCTTGTGGCAACATCTATAAATGTAACAAAGTATTCATGACCACCCATAGACAACTGAGGCATTTGACATACATCACTATATACCAAATCTAAGGGTGTCAATCTTTGTTGCAATGTCACTTTATGTGGTGACTGTGAATGCTTACCAAAAATGCAATGCTCACAATGCTTAAATTCTGAAAATTTCAGAGACGGTAAATAACCCAATTGAGACAGTGCTTGCATTCCTTTAACACTCATGTGTCCTAACCGGCCATGCCACAATGAAACCTTTGGCACCTCAGTTACGGCAACCACATGATTCTTTACATCAGAAACATGCAAAGCATACAAAGTATCACACTTATACCCCTTTGCAATGACTCTAGCTCCCTTGGTTATCTTTCACCTACTATCACCAAACACAGTGTAGTAGCCTTGATCATCCAATTGACCAGTACTAACCAAGTTCTTTTTAAGCTTTGGCACATGCCTAACATCATGTAGCATAAAATGTGTGCCATCAGCAAATACAAGTTTCACATCTCCAATCCCTTCAATAGAGCATGCATAATTGTTTCCAAGATGCACAACACCCTGTGAACCACCATTATATGAGCAAAACCACTCCCTGTGTGGTGTCACATGGAAAGAAGCACCCGAATCAATGATCCAAGTGGTCATATCACTATCATCATCAGTGATCAAAGCATGTGCATCAAGTGATGAAACAAAAAGAATGTCATCCTCACTCTCATGAGTGACTGCATTTATCTCTTCAAACTTCACACCACTGTTACTGCTCTCTGCATGTTGCTTGCCTTTATCATTTTTGGCATCCTGATTGTTGTTGCTGCCCTTCTTTTGCTCCTTTTTCAACTTAAAGCAATCTTTCTTCATGTGCCCCTTCTTTCCACAATGAAAGCACTCAATGTCCTTCTTAGGACGTGACTTACTGCGGGATTTGTTCCTTTGGCTGTCATTACCTCTATGCTGAGGTCTTCCCCTTGTGTTAAGGGCAGTGGAAGACTTACTTGAAGCATTATTCTTCCTATTCATCTCCTCCATGAGGAGATGGCTCTCAACATCTGCATACACAAGAATAGGATTTGAATTGCTCAAAGCTGTCCTGAAAATATCCCAACTCTCAGGAAGAGTACAAAGCAAGAAAGTTGCTTTAAATTCATAATCAATGTTGAATTTCTGATTTGCTAACTGCTTGATGATAGAGTTAAACTCATTTAGGTGCACACTCATAGTCATGCCCTCCTTCATCCTGAGATCCATGAGCTTCTTGAGCCAATAAACCTTGCTTGCTGCACTTTGTTGAGCATACAAATCTTCCAACCTTCTCCACATATCCCATGCAGTGTCCTCATTCTCAACATTGAACAAGAGCACATCTGAAATAGAAAGCATAATTGTGGAACGTGCCAATTCATCAACACTTTCCCAATCATCATCAGACATATTATTTGGCTTCACCCCCTTTTCCTTGATAGGACGGGCTTGGTGCTTTTGAAGAAGCACATTGTAGCACTGCTTTTGCCAAATGGCAAAGTTGTGTGCTCCTTCTAACTTCTTGATGTTAAGAAGTGAACCACCTTCACTCCCACTTGAAGCCATGTCTGAGCAAATAAAAAACAGCAAAAGCCAAATAAAATAGCAACCAAAATTTGTTCTCTACAGGAGAGAACTTGCAGCCAATATACCTTCCACCTTTGAATGCATAAATAGTCCCAAAACTGTAATAAATTTCCTGCACCACTATGACTGCAAAACTGAGTCAAATATGCCTGCAAGACTGAGTGCAACTCACTCAAAAATCTGTCCCAACTTGTGACAGAGATAGAGGCATCCAAAACTCAGAGAAACTGTCCCAAAATGACAATCAAAACAGTCATAAAACTGCAGCAAACAGTATTCTTGTTTTTCTCAACATAAAAGCATCCAAATTGACATCCAAGATACTATTCCAGTGTTACAAAGAGTTGCTGAGCACTTGTGCACCAAAAGCCCCAATTTTTGAGGTCAAAAGTCAAACTTTGACCACCACAAATGTGCACAATCCAAGCATAAAACAAATCAGCACCACTTTTGCAACAATGTCAATGCATCCAAGTGCTCCAAGCACTGTTTCACAAAGGCATAACCTCTGGCATCGAGCTCGAGGAATATTCTTGGAATATTTTTAAATTCTTTGAGATTCCCCCTTCCAATGTGTCCCAAACAGAAAATTTCTTGCTTCAATGTGCAAGAGCAAGCCTTCCAATGCATAAAATTGCAAAAGCCCCAAATTTCTCTGCCTTATCCACTGCCACGTGTCACTTTTTGACAGGCTGAACCCTAAAAGTGATGATATCTCAGCACCACGAAGGCGAAAGTCAACCAAACTTGGCAGACAGTGTCCCTTCAAGTAGGCGACCACTTTTATGATGTCAAAAGGGCAGTAAAATGTGCGAAATCCACAAATCTGCAACTTGCCCTGTGGCTGGAAACTGAGAATCAGCAAGAGCTTCGCAACGGTCAAGCAGAATCCAACCAAACTTGGCAGGATTCCTCTCCAGGAGTAGGCGACCACTTTTAGTGCAAAAGATTGGAGAAAAACCCCAAAAAGATAGGCGAAATTCAACTCCTGTGTGGCTGAAAGGTGTCGCCCTGCTTAAACTGCACCGGATCTAATGTAAAGTACTACAAATGAAGTCGCCCTTCTGTAGGAGGTGTAGCAATACCAAGAGCTCCAACTGGAAAGTGTCCTTGACCACTTTCACACTGTATTTCGCTTGCTACAGCCCAAAAACCAGTCAAAAATGCTGAAAAACAGCAAGTACACTCACCCAAAAGGTGTCTCCAGCTAGGAGCACGAGAATAGAAGTGATTCCCGCGATGAAACTCCACGAAACAGCTGGGGGCAGCGAGGGAGAGAGGCTGGACTGCGTGGGCAGCAAGAACAAGTGACTTCCCGCGATGGAAAGGTCACACCGTGCGAGGGGAGGCTAGGGAACGAGGAGGAGGAGCTGGTGGGTAGGGAGGCTCTGATACCAATTGATGGGAGCAAAGAGCGGAAGCAAGAGGGAGAGAGAGAGTGGAAGGAGAGAGCACAAGTTTTGTGGGAAGCAAAAAGTCTATTGTGTGACTTCCCTTATTGCCTTTTATACAAAGAATAGATAAGGTGATGACGTGGCAGTATAAGTACCACTTATACAAGGAATAGCACATTGTGCCTTTATCCCCAACATTGGATTCCCTCCAGAGCCCCCCATTGGAATAGCTTCTTCATCACCGCAAATTTGCGTAGGAATTTCTGGAGGAGGCTCTGGAAATCCCTTAGAAATAGAAAGATCACTCTTTTCTTTTGGCTTTCTATTCATGGAGGGATTGCAGTGAATCTGTGGAGATCATGGTTTGGGGCTGATTCCACTTGCCCTCACTGTCATTCTGCAGAGGAGTCAATGCGACATTGCCTTTGGGACTGCAATCAAGCGAGAATTGTTTGGAAAGGAGTTGCTCGGATACTCAGCATTTTTCATACTTCCCCTTTCTTCATGACTTGGGGCTCGGTCGCATGGTTATCCCTTACTGGACCCCAGGTGTTTTATGGGGCACTCTCGATCTGCCGTCAGGTGATAGAGCCCTGCGCTCTTCAGGATGTACCACATATTCCTTTTAGAGCTTCACATGTTTCAGTGGACACCTCTTGGGAGATTTTGGCTAGCATTTCTTCTTGGCACATTCGGAGAGCCAAATGCACAGAGGCCTTGGATGACACCTAGATACACCCATCACAGGTGTTCACAGGTATTTGAAGTGACACGGTTCACACTTTGATAGCCACATGGGCTAGCATGCAGGGCCCTTCACGGGCAGCCTCTTCTAGGAGGACTGTATTTCTTCGAGTTTGGAGGGGTTCTCCCTTTTTCTCGGAGGTTGCTACCGGATTGAGATGGCACTATCAGCCCCAATCCTTTCTTTTTGGCTCTTGAGTTTTTCATGCATTGCATGGTGTATCATGTATTCCCGTATGGAGCTTGCTCTAACGGTTTTCTTTAATACTTAATAGAAGTCTCTTTTTTGCCCAAAAAAAAAAAAAGATGATTTGTTTGGGCTGATTGGGGCCGATGACAAGCTTGATGGCACCAATTACTCCATGTGGTCATACATGATGGCACATGTTTTGGTTGCCAAGAATCTATGGCATATTGTTTCCGGTTCTGAGGCCAGGCCTACACACACTGTTACTGGTGCTACACCTGCAACCTCTGCTTCTTCAGGTGATGGTTCTAGTGCTACAGCCAGGACTCCTGCACCTCCTGCTCCAGGTGCTTTGCCTCCTTCACAGGAGCAAATTCAGTGGGATGGTCGTGATGCCAAAGCACATGCCTTGATTGCTCTTTCAGTGAAACGGGTTATTATCCCTCATATTCGGTCTTGCAAGATAGCTAAGCATGCATGGGATCAGCTTGCATCTTTGTATCAGGTGCGGAATGAGGCGAGGGTTGCCTATCTCCGCAGGCAATTGAAAGATTTAAAGCTTGATGAGGGTGGCAACATGGATGCCTATCTCACTAATGTGAAGGATTTGAAAGAGCAGTTGGCCAACATTGATGAGATTATGCCTGATTCTCAGCTGGTTTCTAATACCCTTGATGGGTTGCTTGATTCATATCAAGGCTTTGCTACTACATTGAGGTTGGTTGTAGGGGGTGATGCCAATCATTTCTCATTTGACCATCTTGTTGCTCTTCTTCTTTAGGAGGAGCAAAGCCGTGTGAATCGCAATGCTACTATGGCTAGTGATCAAGCATTTGCTGCCCATCATAAACACAAAGGTAAAGGCAAGGTTTTTCAGCTAGAAAGCCCTCTCATTCCCATGCTGATCATTCACATGGTGCCTCTTCTTCAAGGGATCACAAAAAGAAGAAGAGATGTAACTATTGCAGGAAACCTGGGCATGATATTTCTGAATGTAGGAAGCGCATAGCATCTGAAAAGAAAAAAAAAGAGTCTAGTCTTGCAGTATCTGGTTCTTCTAGTGCAGAAGATCGACATGAGTCCGCTAATTTCGCACAAGACCACCATTGGGCTTTCTTGGTTACATGTCAGTATAATCCTGATGTTCATGATGCTTGTATGGCAGTTTCAGATGTTCGTGATGCCTGGTTCTTTGATAGTGGTGCTAGCAAGCACATCACTTTTTGCAAGAAGTTATTTAGCTCATTGGAGCTTACATCTAAGTGGGGTAGTGTCACATGTGCCGATAATGCATCATTTACCGTGAAAGGTATTGGGCAAGTTGCTCTTACTTCTGTCTCTGGTGGTATTGTCACTCTAGAGAATATGCTTTATGTTCCAAGCATTCATAAGAACCTCATTTCTATTACAGCCATTGCTACATGCGGCTTTCATGTTATTTTTGATGGTGTGAGGTGTGCAGTGTATGATGTTACACATGCCTTCACCCTGGTTTTGATTGGCACATTGTCTAGCGGTCTTTACAGACTTGATGCTTATGGCAGATGTTCAGATGATGATGCTGCACTTGCCGATGCACATGCCTTTGCTATTGATTCCGAAAATTACAGCTTATACACAGTGATGTCTGTGGTCCCATGAGGACTCCATCATTGGGTCGTCATCTCTACTTTGTTACTTTTATTGATGATTGCTCCAATTTCACTTGGGTCTTTGGGCTGAAGCGCAAATCAGAAGTGTTCATGGTGTTTAAACATTTTTCAGCCATGGTTGAAAATGAATCTAGACTCAAGATACAGACATTGTGCACAGATAGAGGTGGGGAATACTTGTCTAAAGGTTTTGATGCTTTTCTGAAAGGCAATGGTATTGTGCATCAGCTCACAGTGAGGCTGACCCCTCGGCAAAATGGCAAAGCTGAGAGGAAAAATAGAACTCTTATGGAGATGGATAGATGTATGCTGAAAAGCAAACACATGCCTCACAAATTCTGGCTTGAAGGTCTAATGTGTGCCAACTACATCTTAAATCGGTCTCCCACTAAGGCTTTGAAAACAAAAACTCCCTATGAAGCCTGGAATGGGAGAAAGCCTTCAGTGGATCATTTCCGTGTCTTTGGATGCCTTGCATATGCTCATGTGCCAGTTGAATTTTGGCATAAGTTGTCAGATAAGGCAATTAAGTGCATATTTGTTGGGTACAGTGCAGAAAACAAGGGGTACCGTCTCTATACACGCAAGATCATTGTCAATAGAGATGTGATATTTGCATAAAATTCAGCTCACACTCAGGCTGAATTTCATATGCCTTCTTCTTCAGAGGATGTTTTTGAGGGGTTGTTACCCATTGCCTTGGGTTCCCCTACTGATATTTCTGATGCAAATCAGAATTTACAGCCACCTCCCGATGCTCCAGTTCAGCCACAGGATGTCTTGCCACCTCCACAGGCAGTGGAACAGGTGGTTCAGCAAGAAATTGCAGACATACATGCAGCAAAAACAGTCCCAAACTGGCTGTTACAGACTCTCAGGGAGAGTAAGATTGATGCTCCATTACCTGGCAGGACTCGCAGTGGAGTAAGGCACATGCAAGGTGCTAATTCAATGGAATCAGCATATGCAGGTGCTCTTCTCGATGAGGAGGAGACTACAACATTCGAAGAAGCAAAGGACAATGTGCATTGGATGAATGCCATGCACGATGAATTGCAGTCCATTCAAAAAAATCAGACTTGGGATGTCGTAGACTTGCCACCAGGTAAACATGCCATTGGTACATGATGGTTTTCAAGGTGAAACGGAAGCCAGATGGCTCCATTAACAGATACAAGGCAAGGCTAGTTGCCAAAGGCTATGCTCAGAAAAAGGGCATAGATTATGAGGAGACTTTTGCTCCTACATCCCGGATGACCACCATCCGATCTGTTATTGCAATGGCTGCACATTTTGAGTGGAATGTTCATCAGTTGGACATTAAAACAGCCTTCCTAAATGGAGACTTGTTGAAAGAGGTTTATGTCAAACAACCTCCAGGCTTTGAAATTTCAGGAACTGCACTTCAGGTATGCAATCTAAATAAAGCTTTGTATGGGCTGAAACAGGCCCCTCGTGCATGGTATGCCAAGATTCATGCCTTTTTTACCAACAAGGGGCTGCACAATAGTCCTACTGAGAGCACCCTCTACATCAAGAAGGATGGGGGGGAAATTTTAGTCATCATTCTTTATGTCGATGACTTACTGCTCACAGGGTCCAATGAAGATAATATTGCAGATTTCAAAGCTGATTTACAGACCAACTTTGACATGTCAGATTTGGGGCTGCTTCACTTCTATTTGGGGATCCAGTTCTCTCAAGAGAGACGTGGCACTGTTATGTCTCAGTCCAAGTATGTGCAGAAAGTCTTGGACAGATTTAACATGCATGATTGTAAGCCCATAGTCACTCCCATGGAGCCGGGGCTGAAACTCACAATGCATGATGCAGGAGAATCAGTTGATGCCACATTTTACAGTCAGGCTGTTGGATGCCTCATTTATCTCTGCAACACTAGACCTGATATTCAGTTTGCAGTATCTCAGGTGAGCAGGTTTATGCACAGCCCAAAAACTATGCATTGGCAGGCAGTTAAGCGCATCTTCCGTTATTTGCAGGGCACGAAGTCTTTTGGCTTGTTATTTCCTAGGGGGGGTGACTTGTAGATGCATGCCTACAGTTATTCAGATTAGGCTGGTGATTATGACACTAGGCAGTCCACTAGTGGCAATTGTTTCTTTTTGGGTAAAGCTTGCATTTCCTAGCTGAGCAAGAAACAATCTACAGTGGCTACCTCATCATGTGAAGCTGAGTACAGGGCAGCTTTCACAGCAACAGTTGAATGTGTCTAGCTGCGTCGTCTATTTGCTGATCTTCATTTGTCATTGGAGGGTCCTTCTCCAATTCTCACTGATAGTCAGAGTGCCATTGCAGTGGCAAAGAATCCAGTGTTTCGTGCTCGCACGAAGCACATTGAGGTTCACTATCACTACGTTAGAGAGAAGTTGCATGCAGGAGAGATCAGTATGATCTTTGTGTCCACACATGACAATGTTGCAGATATTTTCACCAAAGCACTTCCACGTGAAAAGTTTGAGGCATTTCGCAGTGCCCTGAACTTATATCCGTTTGGTGATTAATCATCCTTGTACATGACATTGGCACTGCAGGGGGGTGTTAGAATTATAGATATAATTCAGCAGTGACCAATGTAATTTAATAAGCTAGTTAGGGACACTTTTCCCTCTTTAAGAGGTTTTTCCCCCTAACCGCAGTTAGTCCACTAACTGTGGTTAGTGACTACTAAGGTTTTGTCACTAGGACAAAACCTTATCTTACTCCTTCAGTTGTATCTCTCTTACACTCATCTATTTTGCAACTAAGCTTTCAGCTCTCTCTCTCTCCCGTTTTCAGTTCTCTCATTTGCTCTCTCTCTCCCATTCTCACAAATGCCTTTGTTTCCATCCAATGCTCGGGATGATGTTTCATCTGAGGTTGTCCCTCCTCCATCTATTGGTCATTTACAGCCCCATGTGCATGCAGAAATTCAGCTTGATATGCCTATCATTGATCATGATCATTTGCACCGGGCTCTTGACCAGGAAAGAGCAGAAATCCAGGAGCCTAAAAAGGTACCCCATTGGCTCCTTGACACATTAAAAGACAGCAAACAAGACACTCCTTTGCCAGCCCTTACGAGACCAGCTGTCCGGAAAGAGCATGCTAGTTTTGTTGCTTATGCTTTGGTTGCTACAGCATGCAATGAAGAGCCATAATGTCATCAAGATGCCTTTCAGAATGATTGTTGGATGAAGGCCATGTAAGCTGAATTGGATTCTATCCATCAGAATGACACTTGGGAGTTGTGTGATTTACCTTATGGCACGAATGCCATTGGAACTAAGTGGGTTTACAAGATCAAACGGAAAGCTGATGGTTCAGTGGACCGTTACAAAGCCGGTCTTGTTGCTAAGGGCTATGCTCAGTAGCATGGCATTGACTTTGAGGAGACTTTTCCAGGATCACTATCATTGGCATTGTTATTGCCTTTGCTACCCACTTTCATTGGCAGATACATCAGCTTGGTATTAAGATAGCTTTCCTTCATGGGCATTTGCAGGAAGAGGTCTATGTTTCCCAACCTCTTGGCTTTGAGGTTGAAGGTTCTGAAAGCAAGGTATGTCGCTTGAAAAAGGCCCTCTATGGATTGAAGCAAGCACCTCGGGCTTGGTATTCAAGAATTCATTCTCACTTGCTCACACTTGGCTTTCAAAACAACCCTACAGAAGCTACCCTTTACATCCGCAAGCGTGGGACAGATTTGCTGATTTTAGTCCTTTATGTGGATGACATGCTTGTAACTGGGACACATGCTCAGCAAATTGCAGATTTTTAAGTTGATTTGCAGCAGATATTTGCTATGTCTGATCTTGGTCTTCTGCACTACTGTCTGGGCATTCAATTTGCTAGCAGTGAGGGGGGCATTTTGATGTCACAATGCAAGTACATTGGGTAGCTTTTGCAGCGTTTTCAGTTTGAGGATTGCAAGCCAGTATCATTAGAGACTAGTTTTCACTTCTCTTCTGAGGATGGCAGCGGTACATGTGATGTCACTCTCTATCAGCAGGCAGTTGGTTGTTTGATTTACCTATGCCATACGAGACCTGATCTACAGTATGCTGTCTCACAGTTGAGCAGATATATGCACAGATCATCTATGCACCATTGGCATGCCGTGAAGCGTGTTTTCAGATATATTAAAGGCACTCAGCGTTTAGGCCTTCTTAATGGGGCTGATACTTCACTTTTCATGCATGGGTTCACTGATAATGATTGGGCTGGTTGTTATGACACTCGTGTGTCACACAGTGGCAATTGTTTTATGCTTGGTACTTCATGTGTTTCTTGGTTCAGCAAGAAGCAGATACAGTTGCTATTTCTAGCTGTGAAACTAAGTACAGAGCGGCTTTTACAGCTACAATGGAGTGTTTTTGGCTTCGGAAGCTACTTGCAGATCTTTGTGCATGTCAGACTGCTCCTACCGTCATCTTCACTGATAGTCAGAGTGCTTTGGTTGTCGCACGGAATCCAATTTTCCATGCTCGCACAAAGCACATTGAGGTTCACTATCACTATGTCAGAGAGCGATTATCAACATGTGATATTAAGTTGTCTTATGTTCTCACTGAAGACAACTTGGCAGATCTTTTTACGAAGGCTCTACCTCGACCTAAGTTTGAGGCTTTTCGGCAAGCTTTAAACTTAGTATCTTTTGTAACTTGATATGTTGTACTCTATGCAGTCATAGGTTGCTATATCCTACGGGACGAACATGTGCAACCATGACACTAGATATTTAGGTATCTTGAGCCATGTCCAGGATACTTCAGCCCATACCATGAGGGGGTTTTGTAGGCTATCTCATGGGCTATCCATAGATGCCACTTATACCTTGGTATGAGCCTTGTAGGCCTAGTTATAGTCAATTAGGACTATTGGTACATTAGTTTAGGTACCATCTAGGTCAGTTAGGACACTTAGTCCAGTTAGGGCAGTTAGCCCTAGGGTTTTGTTATGTTGGCTCTCCCTTGAGCCTCCACACTTCAGTTTTTGCAGCAATCTATTACAGCATCTCGTTTTTCTCCTTTGTGCTTCCATTTTTGAGCTTACATTGCTTCCAACACCCAACAGAAACTAATGGAGTCCCCCTACATTGCTTCCAACACCCAACAGAAACTAATGGAGTCCCCCTACAGCCCCTTCATTTTCACAATGAAATTTATTTCACAACTCTCCCAGTCAAGGAGAAAATGAGACAAATCAGGCTTAAGATGGACCACGAAAATCAGACATATATGAAACAGAAATAGTGAAAGCAGTCAGTCAAATGGAGTGCTAGGTACATGCCAAGGAATGGATCAAGTACTCTCTCAGGTTCTCAAAGAAACAGCCCGTAAAGGATTCAAAAATGGACAATGAAGATGCAAAGTGATGCCATACAATGGCTGGTTTGATGAAGAATGTAAAAAAGCCAAATTGGACTGGTTTTTAGCCTCTCTTGAAGAAAAAGACAGCAAGGAGAAAATATGTGAAAACATGACAAGGAGAAAAAGTAATGATTTTCCTGAAAAAAAAAGCAAGAACTGAAGGTTCTATCCAAAAGACTTTTTGAGAACCTACACTCCAAAAGACCAACTGAAATTGAAGTGTCTTGGGAGAGCTTCATTGCACACATCAGAAATCTGTACAAGATCAATGATGAAGCATCTTGTACAAGAACTGTTTTCAACCAAAGAAGCATCAAAAGTCATACAAAGTCTCATAAATGGAAACCCATAAGGTCTAATAGCTGAGATGATTGGGGGGGTTCTTTATATAGGGATGGAATGCCCATTTTGGTTGTCCTTGCAAGGTCTTCTTCACTCTGGCAATGACAAATCAGTATATCATTGCTTTTAAAAGGCTTTGGATATGGTACCAAGGCAAAAGCTATGGGAAAGAAGGGATAAACTTAAAGCCCCTCTAGAGCTAAGAGCTGCTACATCCACATTGTATGGAAGGGTCGTATCTGAGCTTACACATCCCACCAAAAACTCCACCCTTAAAGGCTCTTTTATCAGTTACATATGAGTGAAACAAGGCTGCCCTCTCTCCCCCACACTCTTTGGACTTCATAGATGACCTAGAGCAATGGATAAGACAAAAGGGCAGAGGGGACGTTCAAATCACATGATATGTGGTTTTATTGCTTATCTACACAGATGATGTGGTCCTCTTTGCTAGAATTGCATGTTAGCTTCCAAAGCACCTTAATGTCTTCTCAGATTTCTGCAAAAGCATGTATGATTGTAAATATTGAAAAGACCAAGGTGATGATCATTGGGAAAAAGGATAAGTCTAATTCTATTTTGTTTGATGGCAGCAAGCTAGAAGTGGTGAAATCCTACAAGTATCTAGGACTGGATATCGAGGACAGTTACAAATAGAATCTACGTGTAGAGAAGAGGATACTTGGAGGCTTAAAACTTTGTTCAGATTACAAAATAAATGCAAGAAATCAAACCTTTTTTATTTCAAATGAAAAGACTTCTGTTAAGTATGAGGAAATTCCTTTTTTAGACTCTAGTTCAGCCAGCAGCCTTGTGTGGCTGTCAAGTACGGGGCACAAATCTAGCAACAGAAATTTGGAAAGAATAGAAAGAATTCTGAAAAGTTCCTAATAGAAGAGCTAGGGGTAAGAGTGCCTATCCCATGATTTTGGCAGAAACTGGAATGCTACCTCTTGAGGGTGAAGCAATTTGTATCTTGATCTCTTATATGTTCAAACTGAGAAAAATGGACCGAGTCCCTTACAAAGTGATGGAAGCCACAAGAGAAAAAGGATGGTTCAAAGAGCCATATAACTGTTGGATATCTCAAGCCAAAATTTACTTGAGAAGAAAGGGGCCATAAGGGGCTCTGTGTAACAGAAAGTGGTGGACACTTTGTAGAGAGGATGTAAGAGAAAATGGAGTTCTACAAGAAAGAGGTCAACCCCATGCTAACCTACCTAAGAAGTAGTACCTCAAATCCGATATATCCATGTATAAGAGACATGCTATTCGCAGATGTAGAGTCAGCTTCCATGAACTAGAGATAGAGACCGGTAGATGAACAGACCCCCTCAAACAAGAGAGGCTCTGTAAAATCTTGGTGGATAGTTTGATTGAGGACGAGCATCACTTTATATGGCGGTGTCAAGGATGAACAGCTATGAGGTTGGTACAAGATATGTAGATGGTGGTACCACAAGATCTAATGACCTTTCTCTCCCTCCAGCATGACAGGTTGGAGCTACATTGATCCAGAATAAGTTGACGTTGATGTGAAAAAAAAAAGAAACACAAGTCTGTTCTCAGACAAACACAAAATGACTCAGTACTTTACTGTTGACCCTATACAATCATATCCACTTCTTCAGAATCCAACTCTAGAGACAAAATCGTATCTTCGGGACTTCTCCGGGATCAGTACTATAAAGTGGAAGCTCTCAAGGTAGAGCTTATGTACCGACTTTCAGAGCGGGTATCCAGAGCACACAAGTAACAAGTCAACGTTCCACACAAACTGACTAGAACACACCCAGACTCTTTGAAAGAGGGGAGAGACTACACAGCCCGAAACAAACTGAACTTAGAACTGCACTTTTCCCCAAAAAAAAAAACTCAGAAAGCAGTCAGCCTCAAAACACTATGAACCCACAACCCACTGCTCAATGGCCAGCACGACTCCCAAGGCCATAAGCTGTTCAAAAGAGGAACTGGTGGGTACCATCATCTGTAAACCTGCAGGTATATTCACCGTACAAGCAGCCGTACAATTATACGTACGACAGCAGGCCCGTACAACCACACAGAAATCCGTACAGTCTGCATTTAATGACGACCATCTTCTGTACAACTCGTAGAAGACGTCTTTAATGACCTGTACGTGCCTGTTCCAGCCTGCAATCAAGGCACCGTACTACCAGCCCGTACTGATCAACGATTACACCCCGTACATCCTCGTACTATAGCCCGTACCAATCAGCAATTAAGGCCCGTACAACCTCGTACTGCAGCCCGTACAAAGTCTGCGCTTGAGATTCCGTACCAGCCCGTACCAATCTCCTTTGCAGCTCGTACAAATCCCGTACGGCTCTTTCCAGCCCTCAACCCACGCACGTCACCCGATGCAAGGCTGCCCTTGTTCTCAGAGCTCATGAAGCTCCCTTCTCTTCCAAGGTCCTCCTGCTTCTTCTGTGGCGACGCCTCCACCGTCACCAAGCTTCTCTTCTTTTTTCCGCCTAGTAGCCTCTCTCTCCCTCTCGAGCCTCGTTCTCTTCCCTTCTTTCCATCATTATCCTCCAGGTTCCCACGAACTCCTTCCCGAATCCTCTTGCAAAAGCTGTCCCCTTCATCTACGTCCAGCTCGTCGATTAGAAGCCTCCCTTCATCCATCAGGTAGCCACCTTTGCATGAGCAGGATGCCTTCCTGATTAGTCCAGCCACCTCAGCCTAATCTGCCACCTCATCAGTGACATTTTACCACTCTCAAGACATTTCCCCCGAATCACATTAAATGCACATTTTGCACCTTTAGTCACACAATTCCCACACACATTAGCATGCACATTAAAGCTTGCATGCTTCCCCATATACACACATGAAAAGCCCCTTGACATGGGCACCAGAACACATCAAATTCCCATAACATATAAGACCACAGTGACTCAGGAAAATATAAAAAAACCCTTCATGACTTGACTTTACATGACCCCAAAAACATTTCATTTGACCACACACTGGACACCCTTGCTCTGGAAGTCTGGTACAACCACATTGCATTTCATCATTTCCCTGATAAGTCCCTGCGAAAAACTCTTAGTCTTTCAAGTTCAAAATAAAAAGGTCTTTTACATGTGCAGCCAGTTACATTGGCTTATTCACACACAACCCGCAAATTAACACTATCATGTGTTCAGTGTCTACCCTCATGCACAATCTATGTGGAGAAAAATATATACAGATTTTATCCTATCAACGTAGCAATGCAGTTTGCATTGTTTTAGCGGAGTTGTAATCTAGAGCTCTTTGGACCTTGTATTTTGTATTTGTATTTTTTCAGTCCCATAGATCCTTACGGATCTCCTAGGGACTTTAATTCAAGCATTTCATTTCCTCTCTCTCTCTCTCTCTCTCTCTCTCTCTCCTTTCGTTTAATACATAGCGGAGCTGAGCCCTTGGCTCAGCATGGGGGGTTAGCTTCAGCAAAAGGGTTTATCAAGTCTGCACATGCCAACCATGGAATTCCTGAAGACGAAGATTCTTGCCACTACAGCGATTAGAAAGACCTCTTACTCTAATGTTGCAGCCTCGACATCGACACCCAGCCCCTATGCATTGCATTACAAGCGGAGGATTAGATCTGACCCACGAGCAAATATACTTTTTATAACAAGAAGTGAGAGAGCTCACACTTATGGTTGCAGCTCTTGATAGGAAAGTGAAGGAGATGGCAGGAAATGGTAAGCAAGAAATCATTGCAGAGGTCATACAAAAGTGCATCACATCTCCACCAGCACCAACGCTTGTCTCCACGTTCAAAGAGATGGATCACTGCTCAAGTAAGTTCAGCCAAACAAGAGATGGTCACTGTGGCCAACGACAAAATCGACAAAGAAGATCTTTACGTAGATGTGCAAGAGCAAGAAGCAAGAACGCATAATAAGAAAATATTACGCATTGGGGGGCTGTGAGAAGATTGCCTTGGTTGCTTTGATGAGAAAATGGGCAGTCTACAGAAATGGATTGGAATTAATTAGAGATTTCAAATCTAAACCTAAAGACCCTCGGGAAACTGATGTAATGAAGGCCATTTTATGATAGGACTAGAATTTAGATATATGCTATAATAACCTAGAGATGAGATGCCATGTGCACTCCTGAACTCTCTGGTTTATCTAGATGTTGTAAGTCATTTTGACATTTTGCATTTAGACCCGTGAGGCCTGCTGCGAACATTAATATGACTCTTTCTCTCTCTCTCTCTCTCTCTCTCTCTCTCTCTCTCCATATTTTCCCGTGTTGATCTTGTCACACCCCCTTCCATCTCCGAACTTGTATTACTTATCCAAATCTTTACTTTATTACATTAAGAATGCTGATCTCATTGAACTTGGTCCTCACAACTTGGTACATTTAATGTCCACAGCTTGATGTGTAGGTATCCAGGCCTCTGCATCCTAGAAGTCCATCCAAAAGGCATTCGGGAGTGAATGGCCTCAAGGTGGTGTTGATGACGATAAGTCAATGTCATAGCACATTGCCTTATCAGCAGTGAGAAAGATTGATGATTGATGTATTTAGCTTCAATATCATTCTTATAGGCTTACCCTCCTAGTCAAGGGAGAAATTACGTAGTGGTGGACCTGTAAGTGATCTTCATTTTAAGGGTATGGTGTGACTGTAAGAATCTTGTGTATGCAAAATGATAACTAGTGGAAGGTGTCAAGATGGTGTTTCAACACGCTAAACATGTGATTATAATGCCAAACCAGGCCACTAAGATTCCTGTAGTCTATTTGTATTTCTAACAAGTGCAATGTCGTGATTCTTTTGGGGATTTCTAGTTGCATTTAAGCTATGAATGAAATGTTGGAAGTTGGAGAATCCCTGCAAGATCTGTTTCCCTTGCTGTGTGATATATTTAGATCTGATGATATTGTCTTAGGTTTTAGCACCATTCCACAAAAATTGGTTAACTTACTGGTTTTTTATTTTGAAACTAAATTTATACACATTTTGAAAGGAAGCGTGGAATGGATTTCCATTTTGCCCCGTTAAAAGGGTCGAACACTGCATACATGCTTGGTCCTCATTTCGAGGAGCCAAAGAAACTGAAGGTATTAAAAGCATCAGAAAATCATGATCATACAATGCAAAATCAAAATGTCCCTGAATGAAGTGTTCAATGTGGGAGGAAATGGAGGTTTTGAAAGAAGTGCCTGACGAATGCCCTTTTCTGATGTATAAGATCTTTATTCAATAAACTCTCTAAAGATGAACCTTTGGATGGGCATAGTGCCTATTATAGCTGTTTTTCAATAGTTGCACCCTGATAAGCCTTCGAGACCCAAGGCAAAACTTTTTCTTGTGAATAATAATGTAGTGGACAAGCAGAAATGGGCCTCCTGTTTTCTATTTTGGCGTGTTTCTGCAATCTTCACTCTTGTGTTACATTAAGATGGCACTTTCTTCAAGTAACTTGGATCCATTGGTATCTCTCATTGCAGGTATGATGAATTTCAGACAAGCCGTCTACCAGAAACACGGCGGCCTGAAATTGGCAGTCTGTATGATGTTTTTTGTGCAATAGCGGTAAGTCATGAAACTACTATTTTCTGAAGTTCGTTATTAATTTTTGTTATCTTGAATGGAGGTTTTTGCAGTATTTTTTCTCTCATGTCTGTCCTTTGCAGCAGTACTTTTTTCTCTCATGTCTGTCATTTGCAAGCAAATCAAGTACTATCTATCTTGTTTTTTCAGGGAGATGAATATGAGCATGTGAAGACCATGGTGGCCTGCCAGAAGCTGGACACTGTGATTATGAGTCCACATAAAGCGAAAATCAAGGACAAGAAGCCACATGTCTGAAATAACATTGAATGTGAAGTTTTGTAACAGAATGGCTATGCTAATGAGTGGAATGTCAGTCATTAAGATGAGCAGAATAAAATTTTATGGAGAGGTGGGAATACGTGTCATTTGAATACATGCGAGAGAGATATGCAGGCATTTATGCTGTTATTCGTTTGAGAATGGATCCAAAGCTATTCTTAAGAGTTCGATGCACATACTAAGCTTCCCAGCTATGTAATGGCAAGAGCCCCTGATGTATTCTACTGAGTGCGTTTTCATTTTTAAAATGTTGGTACTGTACATACATCGTAAGCTTCCCAGATGTATGATTGCGAGTGTGCCTGAAAACAACAGCCATTATATCTGGACGTTTGTTTGGTATCTAAAATCTTTATGGATCTTGACAATTAGCTCCTTCTGTAAAAATATAAAAGCTTCTGTCCTCCTACATTTATTGTAGGATGTGTAATTGTGAGTGTGAATAGAAAAAACAGCCTTGTAATAGTTTGGATACAATGGCTCCAAAGCTGAACATGACATTATATCTGGGCTTTTGTCTGGTATCTAAAACGTTTATGGATCTTGATAATATCTTTTTCTGTAAAAATTACAAAGGCTTCTGTCCTATATTTATTGTAGCATATATTCATGATTTTTAACTCAGGAACTTGGTTCTTTTAGCTTAACTTTTGTGAAACACTGAAGTGATGTTTTCTCAGAAGGTTGCCTCTTTTTTTACCGATTCTATGTCATATATCATCCATATATGGATCATGAGTTATGCCATTTCATTTCAGTAATGTGACAAACATAGTTGAAGAGAAGAAAGCTTTACTTCTTGATGTTCAAGGAACACGTTCCAGGTTATGGTGAGTGTCGACAGTCAAAATGGGGAGAAAACCCCTTATAGAAGATCTGCTAAAATAATTTCATTTCAGAAACTCTACCCAGGACAATCATTGCCCCTTTTCCATTGTAACTACAGGATGGATATTATCTCTGCGGACAATGACCCTCACTATGTTATAAAACCAAAATCATAAATGCCCTCAAGCCTCAACTGCTTTTTCTCACACTTGATTCTCCGGTTCTGAATTGGCATCACAATGCTGCTTTTTCCCACGATGCCTGTCTTTTTTACATTGTTACTCGTAATGTGGACATGTCCATTGACTGCAGCATTCATAATTTGGTTACGTTTGCTGTTCATGATGAATCAAGTATGATATTTATTAGTTTTGTCTGATGTACTTTCTGGAGTATACACCCATGTATCTTTGGTGAATGCATCATTTTGTCATGTTATTCAATGTCATGAGAGACGAGACATTCCATCATGCCTCGAATTCAGGTGCTAGACCAAGATTTGTATATTATAACAAAATGAGAACAGATTATCTTGATAGAGTCAGAAAGACTGTGGCAGATTGTCTAAAGAAAAAAATATTGGATTTTGTTCCTACATACGGGTGCACTCTTGCTTTTGATGGATGGACTGGTAAGCAAGCCAAACCGTTGATAAATGTAATGTGCATTAATCCCAAGGAAACAATGTTCTTGGAGAGTATTGGCACCTCTCTTAAAGTAAAAACTGCAGCATATGTTGCAGTAAACACCGCATGAATCTGCACTACTACGAAGGAAATGGGATTTCCAGGATGTTTTGAGACTTCTGTTAGCAGTGTTGGTCACGTAAGCCTTTTGGGGCTTCTTTATCTCTAAGGTATAGGGATTGTGGTTGGCCAGCCACTCAGTTTTCTGTGCATGCATGGACGTAGAAGTCTTAAAGGGTTCATGAAGGTTCTGGTGCTTCCCTTTTCCGAACGGTTTGTGACTTGAGGGCAGCTCAATGAAAGTCAGTGTGGTCATGGCTCTTGGCAGTAGCAGTGAGGCAACTCCTGGGGATAAATGTAGGGGCTTCCTGTTTGTCCTATGCGGAGCCTTGAATAGGCTAGGACCGCTGGAAAAGCTGACCCCACGAAGTTGCAAAAGATTGGTAAGGAGCTTGTAAGCTTTTGCCACCACACCACACGCATGCTTGTGCACATAAGTGTACTATTTTATTAACTAAGTTCCGCTAGGATTTACATATTTTTCTCCAAGATTCTAAAGAAAAAAATATAATTATAACACGTTCTATGAATATTATGAAACTAAAAAAAACTTTCACCAAGATTTTATATTGATATATAAGTATAGCTTCAAAAAAAGTATATCCTTGGATGCATGAAATGTCTTTAGTTCAAAACATTAAAGCTTTAGAAATGAAACACATGTTCCATGTAAATTTTACAACATTCTTCCATTGGAATGATGATTAAGTTTTCTTTTTTGAACTGTACATGAATCACAAATCCATAAGCTATAAGGCATATGCGATAAACTTGAGCTCAGATCCAAATGGTGTCCACCACTTGAACTAGAGATAAAAAACTAATTTTCACGCTCTATTTCCTCCATGAATATTTAAGAACAAGTGATAAAAGCATAGCACTAGCAATATGAAGGAATTTAACTACATCCCTTATCATGGTGTTGTAGTCATTAAAAAAGACTATGTTGTAAAATCGAATAATTTTAAGGGAACTTAGATAATAAATGAGTTTTTATACAGATTTTAGACTTTTTATTTGAAGGATAAAGCACAAAGAATGTCCACGTAGTTATAAAGTACATCTCTTATCATGTGATCTTTGAACTCCCTGTTTGAAAAAGAAACTATAAAAGAAAGAGGACTATATTAAGAAACTTTGAATAAAGTACATCACTGAACAATGAGTAGTTACCTCGCATTTTAATTGCAAGATGGTTGATCTAAGATAAGCTGTCATCGTCCTATCATCATGATTCTTCGAAGAGCCATTCAAAGCTCAAGTTTGTATGGCGATAATTTTGTTATCAATGAAGTAGCCTTCGTAGGGTAAGGAAATGTTAATCGAGGTAAATGCTTGTCGAAAATTATGAGCAACAAGCTAGGCAATTTGAAGAGACGCATATGTTAATACCCCCCACTAATCTATTTCTTGGCTGGGGCCAAGAAAGCTTCAAGCTGATTCTCGAGTTGCTTGTTAGATTTTGTATAGTAAGCGATTTCTTCTGCATGCTTCTTCTCGTCATAAGCCCTTCGCTCATTCTCTCGCTTCTCTCTAAGGTAGCATTTGTTCTCGGTAATGCCATTTGGTCATATGAGCTATTTAGTGGATGCATCTGAAGTACTTGTGAACCTAACACTTTAGCAGTTCTCATGCATCTATAAAAGTGTCATAATTAGTGAAATAATTGAAACAGTTTCTCGATAGCAATGAAAGTATTATACGCATAGTTGAAGTTGCTAAGCTTGATTGAAAAAGTGAAAGGCTCGAGACCTTCCATTCAGCAACTTGCCGGTCTAATTCCTTTATTTCTGTTTCCAACTGCAGAAACACAGCACAGATCAAAGAAGTTGATCTTTCGAACTATTTCCCATTTAAAACCTGGGGTTAAAATTTACGTTCCACACAATACCTGTTGGATTCGAGCCTCCATGTTAGCTTTTCCACACACCGCTTGCAATGCTTTCCTCAACCCAAATGCAACGCTGCTCTCATATAGCGTTTAGTACCCTGCTATAGTCTACAAATGACAATTTTGATGTGAAACGCTTGCAATCCTTGTCTTTGAATTTTCCTTCATATTAAGACGTGCACCTCGGAGGCAAGGGTTGCAATTTGCTGTTCGGTCGAATGCGGAATCTGGGTAAGGCTTACCATCCGAAGCTCGTCTCTTCCTCGAAGCAATAGAAGCCCTCTCTCGGCACAATTCACAGTCACTTGCCGGATGAGCTCGTCAAAGCAACGCAATCAATTGGAACGAAGTGGCTAATTATATTTAGCCAGGGTGTCGGGTGGGAATTAAGTGCAAAGACGTTGTCTTTTTGGAGCATCTCTTAGGAACATTACATTTCGTAATACGATTACCAACTTCAGCGTTGTTATACTTGACAAGGGAAGGCAATGGCTCTGGTTGATGTTGTGTAACTGTCTCCCCCATGGAAACCAATCTCGCTGCCGCGCATCTGAGGGCGAGTCTGTAGGCGAATGGATACGAATCCCAACACGAGGGAATATTTCCTCCAGTCAATGAGGCATGGTAGGCTCTTCACAATGTGGGGGATGCTCTCTTATAGACAAGAAAAAGGGGGGGAGGGAGTAATGATGCCTAATTCAAGAAGTTTTTGAATGACTCTAGGCTTTGCCTCAACTTAGATGCTTATGTCATGGAGAAGAAAAATCAAGGAAATAAGGAAGGACGACTATTTTTTATGTTTTTCCCTTGGAAGAGCTATTTTGGACCTTTTTCCCTTGGTGCATGACATAACCATCCAAGGGAAAATGATAGAGGGATATAAAGAAATGTCACATCAAAAGTAGAAAAACCTCTCAAGGTAGGTGAAACAACCTGATGAGGTCCAAAGCAGAGGGTGCTATTTCCCTCGAGTAGTTCACTAAGCAATATGTAAGATAGCACGTGCGACGAACAGAAACAGCTTTACATTTTTAAGGAATATATATACGTTAAGGGATTTTTAAACTAAAAAAGGAAGATTTCCATGCATAAGGAATACTGTTATCATCTCAAAATTTATAGAAGGGGTGCAATATAGGCTATAAAAATCTATACTCAAGGGACTTCTTTAATGCTTCTTGATTGCACATGCTATATGGGGTTTTTACATAGTGACCCCCTTGGTATTTTCCACGATCCCCTCTATTTCACCCTTATTTTCCCCTCTACTTCTCCTAGTGCATTTGCATAGCATAAGGGAAATAGTCATTTCCCATCTTTGTCCTCTCCAGAGCACAAGGCCCTTACTCACACTTTCCAAGCTTACACTCACAGTTTCACATGTGTGTGAAAGTATGGTTAGGTGGTACAAAAAAGCATTGTCATTGACACTACTTTTAGCAAATGCTATCATTAATTTTAAGAGTAGTAGATGCATTGTTATTAGATATACTTAGAGTTCTATCCATAAAATTAATTTTAAGAATCTTAGTCTCAAGTTTAAGAACAAAAATTATCCTACAAGTAATTTTCTTATTTGCACCTAAAAAGAAAAAAAGTAGTACCGTCTAACCATGCTTTTACCCATGTATCCTCGCCTCCTTGACTTGGGCCCTTTATCATGCCTTCTCTCTCATGAACAACACTCCATTTCCAAATTACATGTAGTAATGCTAATAGGGTCATCCATATCCACTGACCCTCGATAAGGGCATAGCCTATGACCATTACTCGACCCTATCAAATGTGATGACATCGTTGCACACACATTAAGGCCTAATAGCTTTTCATCATATGCACAATAAGGCCATCATTGCTAGACCTCAGCGTATTAAGCATAGGATTATGGGTTTGTAACTACCATTATAGATAGTATAAGATTAGGCTTAATTAAACAAACTCTAAGGAATAAAGTAGTAAAATTGCAATTTGTTGCACATAGCAGGTCGCCCTTTCAGTTTAATACCAATTGTGGAAAGTGTAAGTCTCCCTAGCACAATGGCAACCCCACATTTTGATATGGGGTTCATTTTCCCTATATTCTGAAGACTACTACACATAAGTCATGGTGCATCAAATGAAGTAAGCAATATGTAGTAAGGGTGTGTGTAGATAAATTGAAAACTTGAGAGAAAAGACTATAGCCTAAGAGCCTAAACGAAAGTCTAATATTAGCCTATAAGCCATAGACCTAACACATGGGGTAGGATTTGATATTTGAATTGCATGTATGTACAATGGATAGCTCTATAATAATTGCCATTTGAATCTTCAATAATGATTTTAGATCAAATAGCAATTTGCATAGACATGCACCTTACAATGCAATGTGTCTTATGGGATTGTTGACATAATTTGAGAAAAAGTGAATCAAGGAGGGGAACAATATAAATGGATACTTCATACAACATCGGAAAATCATTCACACCCTCTCAAGCTCTCACTTTTTGAAGCTTTCATACCCTCACACTAACAACTTCTACCCTGTTAGCTCTCGTAATTTCTCAAGCTCTCACTCTCTTGAGCCGTCACACTCAAGCTCTCACCTGTTCAAGCCCTCACACTCAAGATGTCATCCTCAATATGTCATCCTCTCAACCTCTCACACACAAGCACTCACATAATTTCAGATCTCGCATCATGTCCACCTCTCAACCTTTTTCTCGTGTAGTCTAAAGTTCCTATCATAATGTCTTTAACCTCCCTTCATGGGGGAGTCACTAAATGTAAACCCTATTTATCACATTCATTTAAGGCCTATATTTAAATGATCCCTTATTTGTGAATAGTTCATGGTTAAAAGACACTTTTTTAATACAAGTTTGTAACTCTTTTTTTTTTTGCTCTAAGATTAGCAAAGTACAACCCAATGAAGTGTCATACTTTGCAAAGTTATCAAGATGTATCCATATTAATTACGTTGACCCCAAAATCCTTTCTTGTCAAGCCAACAAATATACTTTGTAGATTTGGGTCTTAGTTCATTACAAAAAAAATTTGGACCCAAAACTTTAGAGAACTTTTAAAATATTAGAGTTAGGGATAACAGAATATAAAATCTATCAAGGAGATTATGCCATGTGGATTTCTCTATAATAGAGGCTCCCCAATTCAAGGATAAATTCTACCTTTTTCTCAAAATACCTTTAAAAACATCATTGTTCTCACAATAAAAAATTGCTTTTAGCAAGTGGCATGACCATGTTAGGCCTCCTTGTTTTCCTCCCATTCAAACTATCCCCTAATGTGAACTATGCTCATGTTTTCCTTCTTCAACCATCCTAGTACTTTGACTTCCAAACAATCTCTTTCATTGTTCTCTCTTTTACAAAATGTTTCAGCTCTTCCATGCACTAAAAAATGACTATTGATTAGTCATTCTTACTCCTCTTTATTTATGCTTTTCTTCCCTCTGCAAAAATCTCTTAGAGAAACTTTTGTTCAAGCTCTGTTCATCCCTCTTCTCTCTTATTTTGCTATCATGTCCATTCATCCTCTACTTGCCTCTCTCTCTCTCTCTCTCTCTCTCTCTCTCTCTCTGTCTTTCTCAAACCAAGGGAGTGACCTAAATCTGCTTGGAAGAAGTATTAAAATGGGCATATTATTATTTTTGCACCTTTCTTTGTCTTATCGGAGTATAGAGAACCAACTTCACAAGAGAGAACATATACTTTCGAGGTAATGAAGTGATTTCTCTTTGAAAGTTCTCTCTTTGTTGTGTAAATAAGTTTTCAGCTCAAATATATCTATATGTTTGTTGCAAGAAGGTAGGGGAAAAGGGAGATAGATGTAGATGATATCTCTAGCCATAAGAATACTTTTGACAATTGTTTCTTCTCTAAACTAGGAGGGAGATAATAGGATACATGAGTCTATGTGTGTGTGTGTGTACACACACACACATACATATACATATACATATAAATATAAATACATGCATGCATGCACGCACGCATGCAGGCATGCACATACACACACACATACATACATTATATATATATATATATAGAGAGAGAGAGAGAGAGAGAGAGAGAGAGAGAATTATGAGGGATGTCTTAGGTGAGTACTATGTTTTGTTTATGGGTGAGAAGAGAGAGAAAGAGAGATATCGTCAATCATATGGTATTGGAATAGTGACTATGGAGATGGAAAATGAGAGATGTCAAGATAGTTTGCACTCTATTTTACTAAAGAACATTAGGGATGAACATGAGAAACTAGGATTAGCCTCATTTTTGACACTTATATCGATGCAAATTACATTGGAATATTTTTTTAAAACTCCTAAGCATCGATATTACTGTCCATATTACAGTCGATAAGAAAGCATCAATATTGATAAAGCATTTTTTGACACTTATATGGACGATAATATCGAATCTGGGAGCATTTTATTGATGCTAATATCGATGCTGTCATGGAAACCCGAAGTTGTTTCGATGTAAATATCGACGCTTTTTATAGGAGAATTTTTTTTAGCCCTAATCTGCCCTTCTATAAAAGGTTTGTGTTACAGTGTACTAGCCATTTCACATGTTTGAGCGTAAAAGTTTCTATATTCTCTTTCAATTTATTTTATATCCGACGACTCTACCCTACTGATATGTACATCATATTTACTCTAGCCTAGTCACTGCTACTATCCTCATCATTGATCACGTGCTCCTCATTGCTATGGCCACCCTCCTCATCGCTCCCACCCTCCTCCTCTTCATCGTTCCCTCTACCTCTTGCCTTTACAGCTTCGGCATCCTCTTGGGGAGCTTGTTGCAAGAAATCATCTCCATCTTCCTTTAGGCAAAGCCTACTCACATTTATTATTCCTATTCTATAGTTCCAAAAAAGAGGGGCCTTATCAATTGGTTAGGTCCCTCTAATCCCCTTGTGCCTCTTTGACTCATTATTTACATTATGGCTCTTTTGTAGAAGTTCATCCACGAGCAAACACATTGTGTTTGAGGAAGCAGTCAGAAGTCCATGTTTTATACAATGTGGTAGAATAGAGCATCTCTAAGGAGTCTACTTTAGTTTCTTTCCCCCTAGTGCTTGTAGTCGATGATTTTAAAGCTGATAAATTCTTTGATTCTTTTGAGATATGCATGTTTCTTATTTTATTTTTGAGCAATTTGTTTTTTTGGGACATGTTTGGAAAAATTGTTGGATATGGGATTGAAGATGTTGTTGAGGGATGCCCTACACTTAGACATCACTTTTTTGAAAGTTTGTATTTGTTGAGGAATCTTGAATTCTAGCTACAATAGAGAGCAACCAGTTTTGGTATAATTAAGTTGGCCAAGACAATTTTAATAGATATAATTAGTATTTTGGAATTTTCTCAAGCACGAAAGGCCTACGATATTTTTGTAACTTGATATTAAGAACATGTGTGTGTTTGACTTAGGAAAAATCTATACCCTACTATGCTACTGGATCAATTTCCAATAATAGAGTAAAACAAATGCACCTATATATAATTGACCTCTTTCACATTACAAGTGGGAGTATTCCATTGCTATTCATGCCCTTCTGACACAATATCGAATTGGGAATTAACTCAAATTTTTACATTCATACTAGTAAGTTATAAATTGTAGTACAATATTCACGACTAGTCTCCAACAAATAGTTCAATCATAATTCAAAATAGTTGGAGATAATCTTGTATACGTTACACCTTGCCCAAGACATAACCTGATGTCCAAAACAAATAATCCATGAAAAATTCCAAATGTAAGAATTCCAAAGGGAATTTGGGAGTTATACTATAGTAGTAAAAATTATAGTGTAGAAGTTATAAGAAATCCCATAAGAAACTATACTCTGGCAGTAAGAAATCCCATAAGAAACTATATTACAGTAGTAAAAATCCATAGGATATAAATCCACCAAATTGTTGTAGGACATAGTATGTCATATTCCTCTATAACCGGTATTCCAAGATCCAAAATAAAAATCCTATTTTTTTCTTTTCCAGTATCATATGACCATTAATTAATTAACCATCATTGGAGATTGTTTTCATTAATGTTCTCAACAACCTAAACTTCTCAATTATGGAATTAAAAAATAACCATATAATATGCCTTAGTACATGCATATAAAAAATAAACATATAATATGCATATTATATGTATAGCAAATAGCCTCAAAGGTCTCTAATAAAAAATAAGGAAGGCTCCAATAGCAACTTCTTTTCTCATTGAAAGTTAGAAAAAATTAGCTAAATTTCTAGTTTTATATGTATAAAAGTATAGAATTAGCCAAATTTGGCAAAATTGAAAGTGTCAGTCTATAATGTCCATAAGCCTAGTAAAAGAATTGTTTCCAAAGCTTAGTAAAAAATCATGTCAATGAAAAAGATTTTCATTATATAGGTAATGGGTTGGAAAATCCTCTCTAATTCAAAACAAGAATCTCAATGGTAGAATCATGTAATAATATATCAATGGCAAATAGTCCAATACCTCCCCACCTATAAAAGATATATAATAAGATTCCAATGGTAATTTTCTCTTCATTCACAATTAGAGAAATGCTTAAGACATGTAAAACAATGTAAAAAATCCTTGGCAATTTTGAGCTAAAGAAATGCTCATAAAATGCAAATAGATGAAGAACAAGTGTAAGACAATATAATAAAATTCCAAGGCAATTTCTTTCCTATTTTAAGTTCATATATCTTGTAGAAAAAAATATTTCAAGGTAGGATACATCTTGATTAGGAAAATATAGAACTGGGATAGAACTTATGAAAGGCTCAAAATCCTTGCCCTCTCTCACCATTATGTCTTGTCACAAGAAAACATTAGAAAAGAATCAGCTTGCTATAATGCGTTTACTTTTTTCTGATCTCGTCAAGTCTTTGTTAGACCAAGGTAATTTTCAATAGGTCCCTAAGTTCAAAATTGTTCTCCATAAGTTAGTAAGTCAAAAACACTTCTCCAAAAGGAACAAGGGTAAGCCATTAAATATGTCCTTATATATTATCATCCCTTGCTATCTCAACATAAAAGTACTCCAAGAATTCTTATAATGACTATGCTACATAAAGGATTTGACATATTCTTGTTATATAATTACAACTCAAAAATAAATAAATAGGTGATTGTAAAACAAATCTCAGAATCCCTTCCATATAGCCAATCTCAGTTAGAATATGCATCAAGGATAAAGGGATCCTTAGTCTCTTACCTCATTTTCTTCTAAAAAATTCCAATACAACTTATAGATTGAAAGAAATTATTAAAGGCCCCATTATTTCGTCTCCCAAATGGTCTAAAGCCCTTTAAATAGCATGAAACACCAACTCTCTGGAGTGCACATAGGGAGCTCTCAAAATCGTTAGCTCATATAGGATGAATAAATTTTTCTTTCATGTAGATAAGGGTTAGACAATGCTTACTTAAAGTGCTAAGATAAAATCTATAATGACCAATGAAAACATGGAGTCACAGGCATTCTACTCAAAATTGGGCTGTATCTTTATGGCTCCTGCCTGGACCAATGTGATTCAACGGCACTTCCCCCTGTAGTTTCAGGAAAGGGGAGATGGCTTGGGTCAATTGGACCAATTGTATGGGGCATCTCTATACAAACATGGTGGCAGAGATCTCTGTAAGATTAAGTCTATGAGTTCCTTGTCGGCTTCTAGCCACAAGATCTACTTATTGGACTTGCTATACAACAAAGTGGTCGGAATGCTGGGACCTCTCATGTATGTAGTAAAGATCAATATGCAGGGAAAGAATCAGGGATTATATGCTACCAAACTTCAAAGCCTCAATTCTCTCTACTTGAATATCCCCAGCTTTTCCCTCTCATATATTGTTAGTGAGTTTTCTGCTTGTTTAATGTATTAACTCGTTTTTGGCACCCCCAAAAGAGAAGGTAATGTGGAAGAGGGGTGAGCTACTCGGCTTTTGTTTCTAGAGGCAATCAAAATACTCGATTAGAGTGAAGCTCCAGTGTCTTGGAATTGAAACTACAAATGAAGGGAAGGCTAATGCAAAGAAGCAATCTGACGAAGAAAAGCATGTAGGTAGAAACCCGAATAGCAGTTCGATGGAGCAAAGCCTTGGGGCGCCACCTCCCTTTAGTAAGAAAACCTATCAAAATCTTGAGTATGAGATGAATTTGACAATATGCCATGAGTAGAAATTATTCAAATTAACATGGTTGTGTTCTACACTAAAAGAGCTTCAAATATGTCCTTATACCTTGAAATTTGGGTAACACATGAAAAAGTTACGTTAATTTGAAAGGAGATGGGTTTTCATATTTTAGTGTATTTTTTGTTTAACCCCCCCTCATCCAAAAGACCCCCCCCCTTGGGCCTCACATATTATGAAAAATATGTACAAATCTTAAAATCTTGCATATACCTTATATTTTGTGGGAGGGGGGACATGAAAATTTCATATTTTCCCCTTGCATATTTGAATTTTTTAAAGGAAATCCATGCATATTATATACGGACCTTGTCCCCCCATACCCTGGATTTTAGACGAGGGTAGGAACATATTACATATTGGGTTGGCACCCCAGGAGCAAAGTATGTATGTGGGAACCAAGCTCCAAAAATAGTGTCAAACTATTTCATCTTCCGAGCAGCTATTGTAGTCCATCCCAAACTAAGTTGCATATTCATGTAATCACATGAATTTTCTTGTGATTAAGTGTTGTGATGATGTATTTCATGCAATTACAAGAACAATCACGCCTTTGCACTGTTAGGTGGCATTGACTTGGAAATCGGATACATACCGGGAACAATATCAACACTACTAGTGATAGTCATATACCAGTAGTAGTAGTACTACTACCACTAGTAGTTCAACACAATACTATCGATAGTAGTACTAACAATACTACTGGTAATACTATTACCACCAGTAGTAGCAGTATTTTCACTTGGAATTTTGTTGCTACCGGTGGTAATTTACATACTATTGCCAGTAGTACTAATATTACTGGTGGTAATATATACATACCACTGCCGGCAATTCTAATATTACCAGCAGTAATATATACATTACCACCAGTAAGATATACATTACTGTCTCGGTAATACTACTGGCCTAAGAGATATGCCAACCGTCGGGCTCATTTTCACCAAAAGTGGATTGAGAATATGTAAAAATCCTCCTCTCTCCAAGTCTTGGCCAAGGGGCCTAGTCCAGGAAGTGGTTCCTAGTCCTACATCATGAACAGGACGGGGGGCTAGTTGGAACCACGACCTAAAACTAGTCTTCCTTGAATCTCCACACAAAGGGGGGATTGTTTTGTCAATGTTTAAAAGAATTTACTTAGCATTTGTTGCATGCATGCATTGAAAGAATCATTTGTGCATTGAAATTTATTAGCTTTTAGGAAATATTTAAACTTTTACATCAATGCATTATAATCAATTCTCATTTCATGTAGTTAAAAAAATAAAGAATGCATAGTGTGGGAGTTATTGTTAGATGCTTGCCTGCTCACTATTGTGTGGCAAATGCAGCACTTTGCTAGTGTCAAGCGATAAAGCTTTTTGCACACATAGTAAGAACTGCTTGCAAGCATGGCCCCAATTGTCCGACAAGGGGAGGAGCAAACCTGATGGCCACAACAACTGGAGGAGTCCAAGCTACATTTGATAAGGAAGATATTGCCCAAATCAATGTCTTTTGTGGGAATCTCCTCCATATCATCCATACACTTGTGGATGGTTTATCAAGGCTACAACTTGGAAGGTGAATGCACACAGACCTACACCCGAGCAATATCTTCTTGGATTTTGTTGGAAAGTCTAGATGCCGAGCAGGCATCATAGGGTGGGGTATGGCCATGGGCTTATGGCCATGGGCTTCTCAATGAGGCATTCAAAGAAGTAGTATTAAGAGTTCATAGGAAAGAGGAAGAGCATGGGCAGAAACAATGGCTTGCACTCGAGCTACAGGAAGTAGCATTAAGAGGCAAATATACATGCCATGTAAATACATATGCATTGGGATGGATCATTGTTGAGATGATTCAAGTTTTTGAAGATGTCTAGAGTTACCTTAAGGATGATCATAAAATGGCTCCTTCTCATGTCATTAATGGCATTAAGCATCATGAAAAAGAACAAATGATGCATCGCATTCCGATCAGAGAAAGCCACCTAGAGAGACCAATGATATCTTAAAGAGAGAACAATGTGAGGGAGAACAATGGCTATGAGGCCTATGGAAGAGATGAGCCTTGCACTTAGGCTTGCAACATAATTTCCTGTGAGAATGTCACAAGGAGAGGGTACTCCTCCCCTACCTAGGGAACCAGAAGGTTTCAGAGAATCTGTCACGTGTCCATTGATGCAAGAGGTGGTTCAACATGCCGAGCATCAACACTTGTAGTTTGAGTAGCTACGTAGGTTTGTGAGTGCAGCACCTGAGCATGTGGCAGACACTATTGTATGTACATCCGTATATGCTCTCATCACATATGAACTAGTAACCAACACCATGGGTGTTGGCTTTGTAGGCATGCAATGGAAAGAAGTCAACAAGCTTGTCTGCTTTTGGCAATCTAGCCCTTAGAGGCTAATGAAGGTGAAGCCTTAGGTAGTCGAGCTAGGAGAGATAGAAGAACAAGGGAGGAAGGTGGAAGCACCCCAACCCAAGGTTTGGACCAGCATGCAAGATGGAAGATCACAAATTGCCGAGATGAACTGATCTGGCAAAATTCTAGGCAGATATAAATCAAGGTATATGGGAAGGCACTGCACCATAATGAAGTAGCGATGTACTTTGCCAATTTTTGTACATGCGCTTCATAAAGGGTATTTAGGTGGACTTCTCATCTTATAAGGACAAGCATATGCATGGTTGTACTGAAGTGACAATCACCCAGTCATAATTGTCCAGGGCATAGGAGGGTGCACATGTACCATTGGAGCAACAAGTGGCATAACTCCATGAAGAGAATGTAGCGTGGTTCGAGCAAGTCCAATGCTTGGAAACCAAAAGGCTGCAAACTGAGCTAGAGTTGCACAATGAGATTATTGCTCTATGTGCCCAACTAAAGAGCTTGGAGGACCTCAAGATGAGATTGTGACAAGAGGTCCACGATGCATGTGAAATACTTATTGGAGATATGAGCATGGAGGCGTGGTTAGTTGTTTGTCGGCATCCATCTTCTCAACCATATGCTATGCAACTGCTTCCCTCCAATAGCCTAGAAAATTGTTTTTGCCCAATATGCCAATGTTTTTTTGATAACTCAACTGGCTATCATGCTCTGTCTTGTGGATAAATTTCATATCTATTGTCTAGTAGATCACTTGCTAACTAGATCTATTTGTCTATACAGCCTAACTATCAATGACATTGTACATGGTGTTGGGCTTAGGGCAGCTGTATCTAGACCATGACTTCATACTCTCTACAATGTACACTATGATGTAAATATATGACTTTGTTTCAAGTTATATGTTCTTTCAAGTTTATATGGTTGCAATTATGAATGAATAAAGTAATAAAGTGATTAGAATTTATAGAAAAAAGTAGATTGCAATTCTAAATCAAAATGGACACTAAATGGAAAAGCATTTAGCATTTGCAATTAAAGTTTATTGAACAAAGGAAATCCTTACATGTGCATTCCATCTGAATTGGCAAACTAGCAATCCTAAAACAATATGTAGGTTTCTATCTTGCATTAAAATTCTAAAACCTAAATGAAAAAGCATTTTCTATTTGCCATTGAGATAGAAATTTAAGACTAAAGAATAAAGCAATTTCCATTAAAATTGTCATAAAAATCAAAGAATTGACCCAATCATGGATAATTATATGCACTTTTATAACATTTGATTCTTTTGCATGCCATTGCCTAGACTTCTATTGCATATGATGGTGAGTGGTATGTCAGTTGGCATGCTCTTGAGCAAATGAACTTGGTTGAGCACCACAATTGGCATTACCACCTAGATTCCTATGCGATGATGACACAGAAGAATCAAATCTTCAAAGCCCAAACCCTAAACACAAGACATTTATAATGCATGGTGAGAAACTACCATACTACCACCCATCAGTAGATCCCACCCTAAAACTGCAACCTGCAATCAAAAAACAAGAACACATGCCACAATTCATGAGTCACTATCCTCATCATGTTCGTCATCAATGTCATCTTTAGACCCATGTGGAAGGCGAATATTATTTCCTTCATCTTCATCCAATTAATCCTCCTCATCATTATACTCCTTAGATGTTGCACCATCAGTACCTTCCTCATCCTCTTCTTGGGGTTTTGGGATTTGTAGCAATGGGACTGCTTCAGGTTGGATAGCATTAGTTGGGATATCATAGGTCCATTTTTGAACTTTCTCCTCATATTCCACATCTCCTAATGTTTCCAACATTTTATGATTGGCATAGATGTACACTAGTTTCTCAGCTCAAAAAAGTCTATTTCGTAAAGTACTATGAATGTACTTCTAATGACTCCAATTTATTTTTGAGCCCAAATTTAAGCATGTCTGAGAAAGAGCCCTCATTGTAATCAAGCATAGAATCTCACACGTGCTACCATTCATCATCCACCACTTTTAAGCAGATGTAGTTTCTACCAATACTTGAGTATCGATCGATGCAAACAACCCCTCCTTGCATTGATAGTTGGCTAACTCATTACAACACTTTGCAAACTCATGGTTTTGGGGATAATATTGTTGCACAACCTTATGAAAGTCATGCATAACAATTGGGATCGCTTCGGACTTCATATTCCACCACTCTGGGTCTAAAAGGTACCCAACACTATGCAAGTGGTTGTGAGATTGCTCCCATCAAGGCTTAAACAATTGCCAAAATTTGTTGCATTTTGTAGCATTAAATCGTCTTCTCTCATTCTCTTGGCCTAAGTGATAGGGGGATTCCTCACAATAAGAGATTACTCAATACTCCCAAAGTGCATCCATGCTTTTTTGATTATTGAAGCCTTTGAGTCCAAAGCCCTAAGTACATATAATACAGGTTTCATAACATTAGCAACATCCTCAAACCATTTCCATAATGTAGGGGATCCCAATGTTTCTTTCAAGTTATGCATCTTCTCCTTTGTTGCTCAACTCTGACATCCATCGTTCAAATGCATCCCGATGAAATGTCTCTATAAGAAAAATCCTATCCTTCACGAAGGACTGCAAAGTTTAGAAGAACGTGGCAAATCTGTGGTTGCTAGAAATTGCAACATGGTAGAACCATCAGAGACATAAATATTGCTTTGAGACGTTGCTTCAATCGTATTAACTTCATGATGTCTCGAGCCTCACAAACAATCTCTTTGAACCATGGCACTTGTTTATACCAATCTTTCAATGCAAGATTTAAAGTATGCATTTAACACACAGATGCATATAGATTGGTATACTCCCTTTGCAAGACTCTACTCACCTTTTTACAACTCTAGGCATTATCCATAACAACATGCACAAACTTTTTAGGGCCTAACTCTCTTATAACATCTGATAATACACCAACTACATAGGTCCCCAACTTATTTACATGTGAGACATCATTTGGTGTGTGGAAGGCCTTCCCATGTGGTGATATAACCATCACATTCAATAAAGCATGGCATTTTATGCTTGTCCATGTATTTGAGACAATTGTGCATCCGGTGTTATGCAATTACTAAAAAATGCTACAATTTATGTGATCTTTCTCTTCTACATATGCCTTGTCTAACAATGTTGTGCACAATGTATGGTATGAAGGGGCTTGAAGCCTCATCCATAGTTAGCAATGCAATTCCATGTAGCTCTCATATCATCATTATTGACCATACTCAGTGGTGGATATCCTGACTACAAGAGGGATGTACCAAGTACATATTGTGCATTCTACAAGTCTTGAATCTAGATGCTCTCAACTATCATGGTTTGCCTAAAATTAGGGAGTCGCAGTTGTCGATCTAGCTTCATGAGCCATAGGTGGAGATCTATATTTATACTTCTATCACAGTGTGTGCTTACAGACTCTACTCGACTTACACCTTGACTTTCCCAAATTGATCTTCTTTGAATTTTTGGATTTTTCTAGAAGATTGCAACTTCTTTGTCAAGTGTGAGCTACTGCAGCACCTACTGGGATTGCACAATGCTGAATGCTCTTTCTTGATTCACCAAGCAAGTGACCCCTTATGTGAAGTGCTTCCCCTGATTTTTGTATTCCATAATACTTGCATTTCCACTCAACATAATCACAAACATTAATGACAAAGTCCCATTCTAGACCATGTGACTTATGTTTTTCCCAATGTGCACATGGAATACCTCTTTGAGAAGATTGTGACACCAGCATAAATAATCTCCCCATATCTTGGTTAACAACCTTACAAGTTGGATCAAGCATTGGGGTGTCCATTTCAGCATTGAGATCCTCTTTTGCACCTCCTTGTTCAACCTTGAGAACATTTTTCTAGTTTCATGCATTTTCTTTGTGCATTCATAGTCACAACATGTGCCTTGTTTCTGCTCAAATCATTGCCATCTTGTCTCTCCCTTCTCTCCATGTCTTAACTTAAGACTCCTCACTAACAATCACCCTCATGATTGTGGTCCACGAGTTCCCCAAAACACAAGGAGTTGGAGTATAGACCACCATTAAGAACACACAACAAACACTCGCATCCACTAGCACTCGCGTTCGTGGTCTGTGATTTCCACAAAATGCAAGGAATTAGAGTAACAAACCACATCCACAAGTATAATGAATGCTAACTCACCCTCCCCCACTCAGCCTTAGCACTATTCAAATCCAGATCGTGGTTCACTTTCTTCCCAACTTACCAAAGGGTTTATTGGAACATGAACCACAATTGAATCAAATGATGAGCCTCTATTACCCTTTCCACCAATATATAACATTGGGCTATGGGGGAAACTATGACTTTGCAACCAATAATACCACCAGTACTTTAGCTCCTACCGATGGTAATTTGAAAAACACCACCAGTAATATAGCATTACCATTGGTTATAATGCCGGTGGTAATAGTAACCATCAGTATTAGTAATATTACTACTGGTAATGTACATATTACCATTAGATGAAAACTATTGATGGTAGTTTTACCTAGTTTTCTTGTGATTTTCTTGATAGCAACGTGATCACGTTATTTTCATGCTACTTTAAAGCATAATTAACAAATGCTAATAACCCATTAATGCAAATGTGAAAACATGAACATAATCTTGACTCCTAGATACATTCTCCCACCTAGATAATGCCTAGAGTTGTGAGTGTATATCTTAATCCACTATTTGTTGATTTGCGTACCTATAGTACCACCATCCTCCTTTACTAGTCATCCACAGTTCACTGAACTACATGCAAACAATGTGGAGGCTTGAGGCAAATGGAAGGATCAACTCCTATGCTCTATATTATTGTTGGCTAGCCATGTATCGAGGTAAAATGGGACCTCTAGAATGTATTCCAATGTTTTGTAGAAGGTAGCACTTAGGCAAAGGAAGCGATCAATGTTGTCGGACATTATTTGCTCATGCTGTTGAAGTTCTCGGATCATTGTGCCTTGGATATTCCATTCTACACCAGAGTATGGCTCGATCATTGACCAATTAATGGTGTGATCTTTATCCAAAGTGTGTATGTTGGCTTCCCATTTTTTACATCGTGGAATTGCATAGAACTTGGGATGGGTTCTGAGACATGGAGGTGCACATAGGTACTCTTTCAAGAAGATTACATCAAAGAGCTTAGGACGGTGCCAATCAAGTTGTGGATCCAACTTGCTTATCCAATCTTCAATAATTTGACATTGACAAAGGTTGGTAGGGAAGTTGTCTAGGGTCCATCCACCTCGAGTTTTCATATTAGAATATTTGCTCCAGAATTCCTTGATGGGCTTACTGGGAAGTGGTATCTCTTCAAAATCATACCCATCATTGGAACTTAGCATGGGAGTATGAATTAGATTATTCAGATCTTGATATTCAAAATCAAATATTGTATCATTTTCTACTGATGGCAGCACAAGTAGTGTCGCAAGTGATGATGGGGTAGGGAGAGAATCTGGGGTCATGGGGGAGAAATATGGAAGAGTATTAGTTGTGGAAGAGGGAGTAGAGGGGAGGGGGGAAAGAACTAGGTAAATGGTTTGAGTAGCTTGGTAATCCTCGAGGGTAGGATTAGCAAGGGAAGGGAAGAAGCTAGGTGTGAGAGGCTCGCAAGTTTGTGACTGTTGGGTTAGTTGAAAATGGTGAGAGGCATGAGCAAAGAGATGATGGAGGGAAAAGATGCTAGGATGGAGCTTAGGGAAGGTTAAGAGGGTGGTGTCATTAGCAAGGGTAAGTGAGGTTATGAGGTTAGTAGAGAGAGTGGCTAGATATGGGAAGTTGGATGTGAGATAGGCCCTATCATCTTCCGACACTTCTTTTTACTGGTGCGATGGGATCTTCATCTGCATGGGTGGGATGTCAGTTATGTCATGCCTTGCAAATAATAGTGATGGCCTTTGTAGCAATGGCACAAACTAGCAATAATCCTGAGGGGAGGACTACCCATGAGGCATACATATGCAATGAAAGCATCTGTCCTAAGTGCTATAAACCCGACATGTGTAGATAGGCATAAGATATTTTTCTCATCTTCGGACAAGTCTTGGCAAATTATGAATAGAGTTTTCGTCCCTATGAAACGTTTCCATTTGATTATTGGATGAGCGGATATGATCTTGATTTGGAGCTGCTTCCATTGGATAAGCACGCATGCGTTGAGGTGATCTTCCATGTGTAGAGTAGCCACAAGCTCTTGGTAAACCACTATTGTGCATTGTAGTGGGGCTTCATTGGTGTTGTCTTCCATTGCCTCATTGTTGTGCACTAGCAATTGGAGTTCAAGCTTGGAGATGATTATCTTTTAGGAGTGCATGTCCTCCAATTTTTCCCTTGTATTTTTGGTAGATGGATGTATATGGCTCCTTAAGATTTTTCATTTGCAAGGTGACCTTCGCTTGTTGAGGAATGTCTTCAGTGGTATTGGACCATTGGTCCAAGACTTGTGCTTGTGAAGTGCTCGCCTCTTTAGCGGTAGCAAGTTGGTCCTTTAAGATTCTGCATTCTCTTGTAAGCTCGTCAATGCTAAAGGCACGTATTGCTAAAGACTGCTGTTTCATAGCGTGTCTTTGCAATCCTGGAGCTCTTCTTCTTTGTAAATTAGAGTGAGTCGAGATCATGCCACTACCTCCATTTGCCAAGCATGTGCGAAGGTCAAGGAGTTATAGTAGGTTTGTAGGTGCTTGTATTGCTGCCGTCAGTTGTGTTTGACTTTGGTGGAGGCTTGGAGAGCTTGGTTAATGCGCACTTCTTCTACCTCCTTCTCATCTATTTGCGCCCAAAGTGGCTTGACCTCTATGGCGATTGCCTAGAATTGATCTTCGATTTCTGTTGCAGTTTGTTTGTCCAATTCTCTTGCATATTCTTCCTTGGCCAAGCTAATGAACGGCTTGGACATTTGGATCATTTGGCTAGCTTGATGTTAGAGAATGATAGACGGCGATGAGGACTGGGGGACGAGCATTTTTCGAGCAAAATCTTCCAAGCTTCCGAGCAAAGGAAAAAAAAATCTTCCAACTATGCAAAAATATGGCAAAAATGGATCGAAAGAAACCATAGTTTCACTTAGAAATATGCGAAGTATTATAGCAATGCCTATTTTATATGCAAATATTTACGTGAATCTTTGGGAATGGTGAGAACATAATGGGATGGCTTTTGAAGAAACCCACATCTAGAGTAGACTTCTCTATGAAAATTCCCTTATGATCCTTCTTACAACTTTTACTTAATAGGAGGTGACATTGAAAAACCTCTCTCAACCTATCTTCATGAAAGGGTTTCTCCAAAGAAAACTCATTGAAGCAAACCATCAAGGTAGTTTCGCCAGCAAAACCCCTTTGAAGTAGGTCTTCCAGTGAAACTACCTTGGACAACACTTTTAAAAGTGACATAACTTTCACATCCAATGTCCAAATATAGTCATTCAACCACTCAAATTGATCGAAAAACCCTATTTGAGCACATTTATGGGGTTATATTTTGGAAAATCTTGCATATATAGTATTAAATATTACATGTATTTTATGAGAGTGATATATAAGCCCAAGTTAATACTTATTTATAGTAATTTAAACTTCTTTAGAAACATGTCCATAAATATCTTGTTATTTATGCTATAAAAATACTAGAAAGATATTGCCATATGATATAAATGTGCTTAAAAAATAATTATATATGTATAATATTATTACATTGAGAGTGATTATGAGGGATGTCTCTTAAAGGAGTTATTTTTCAACACTTTTTTAAGGTAATAATAGGGGTACAAAAAGGATGTCTATGAATAAGAAAATTTATGTTATGTAAAAATGAATGAGTGACTAGTCTATATATTTTTTTGGAAAAGGGATCTAGTTTCTAGTGAAACAAAAGTGTAAAAACCATGATTCCTCAAGAAATAAAAATTTTTAAATCTCTTGAAAAACACACTCGGATAAACCTGCTCATAGGTTTTTGCTCGTAAAATTGACGCATCCGACTAGGCTGGCCATAGTACTGATACAAGTGGTGCCCATGTAGCCATCTTGATGATTTGTAGTACTTGTGGGAGGTTGTTCCAATGGTATTTCAGTCACTTGTGTACAACAGTCATACTATTGATCTGGCACTAGCTCCCTTTGTGGCTCATCGATTGGCATGGCATTGATGGGAGATTCTGGTGCTGATGTAGCCTCAAGCTCTAGTGCTGATCTTTCCTCAAGCTCTGTGCTGATCTTGCCTTAGGCTCTGGTTACTACTATTGTTGGAGATGTATTGGTTGCAGTTGTGCATCGAACTGTAGCATCTCGTGGGGCAATTTCTTAATTTTGACCTCCAGAATAGGTATTTCTTCTGAGACATCTGCACTTGCCAATGTGATAGTAGGAGAAGTTGGTGACAACTCCCGTACTGGTGAGAAGGGAATGTCCAACTCCTCAATTAGTTATGGTGACTGGGACAGAGTCATTTCTCATTCCTGTAGCTCTTTTTTGATAATTATAGCCAATAAATGTGGAATTTTACATTTTGGGCCTGATGAACCATCTAATTTTTTTGTGAAGAAGATGACTAAGTGCTAGATCCAGTCTTGCTTTAGTTTCCTAGTCAGCAAAACAAATGTGCAGAGTGGAAGGGATCGATTCTTGCCACACTTAACCCCCAAGATTGTGGATAGGAATTGTGCTGCTTCCTTGAGGCGAGGGTTAAGGATGATGCGAAGTAATATGCCATCTCGATGGAACAGTGTGCCCTTAGCAATGAGGGGCTATACTTCAAGAAATTTTGCATCAGTAGGCCATGTAGGCTATTTGGCACCTTGTGTTGGGAGTGAGAAAGCCCTTTGAATGACTGTACTATCAAGGATAATGCTGAGTGGGCTCTGATGTATAGTGATGGTACCATACCTGCCAACCTATGCATTGCTGGAGTGGTAAGAATGGAGAAAGTCCCTGATGTATGTGGTCATTGTAGGACTGTCCTCTAAGGATTTTAGACTCTCATACAAACTTGCTAGACCCCTTTTCTCTAAGTAAGATGTTGCTTCCTTGGAAAGAGCATAAGTCGATGTAGGTGGCCAAACAAGTTCCAGTGACTGGGCCCCATCAATGGTTGTGTAGGCTAATGGTGACTGGGGTGGCATTTGTTCTTCTTGGTCATGCACTGAATCCTCATCAGAGCTATTGCTTTGGACCATAAATGCCTATGGTCGCCATGGTTTAGAGGATGTAGATGGCTGCGAACTCTAGAGGGAGTCTTGTGGTTGAGGCAGTGGGCTCTTTCTATGCATCCTCTTTAGTGGCGGCATTTTTTCTGAACCTACATCCATTTGCATGTGGTGTACCATTGATCATTAGATTAGTTGCATGCAGGTATGACCTTTGTATGTTTGTGAGAGATCTTTTTTTTTAAACACATGCTTTGAGAGTGTGGAATGAAAGTGTGTGGCACAATTATTCATGCAATCATCTATGTGTCTAAGCAAAAGCGTGTGAGTGCACGTGACCTAGTAGCTGCTGTTAAATTACATGGCATAGCAGAACGCTGAACAAAGAATAGAGAGTACACAACAAACTAGAGAGGAATAGAATTTTCCTTCAATATTGATGTAGTACAAATGATGGCTCCATCCACCTGTGCGCTCCCATAGAGGAGCTTAGATAGCGATCTAGACAGATACTAGGTGAAGAGCTACTAGTTGGAAGATCTGATCTGATCTAAACTGACATGATACAATGGATTGGGGAGGTTACCTCTTTATAGCTATGAGGGCAGTAGTTGGATCAACGTAGTCGGTGGAACCGACCAGTCAACCTAGTTGGTGAAGTCAACTAGTCAACCTAGTCGGTGGAACCAACTAGTTGTCCATGGAATATTCAAGGAATATTCCCTATACCATCGCCTCGGGGTCTCTCGCCCCCGAACCCCGACCAAGGGGTCCGTTGGCCCCTTTGGGACCTCCCAATTAGGGGCCAACTAGCCCCTAGGCCCCAGTAAGAATAAGGGGCTCCCACACAATCACCTTTCTACCATCAATGGTCTCATTGATAGACCTCATCTGACATGCAGCCATCCAATCTCCTAGGCTCACACATGGCTTCTCCTCATATAGGGGCCTTACAACTTGAGCACCTTGGACCATTGGTGGTTACCAGGAGGGTGGGGCATTGAGCATATCTAATAGTAGCTAGGTAGGGACTAACTATATGCTTTTTGTTTTTGCTGGGATTTCATAGGGTAGCTAGAACTCAGGCATCACTTTTGAGCCCTAGGTTAAAATCAATTGATGCTACCTATATGTGTGAAGATGTACATATGCAAGTGAGTGCTCGTGATACAATCTAATCCTAACTAAGGAAGACTTGGGTTTCCCAAATCTTCATTTTTGTTGGGGATGGTTTACGTATTGAAGTAGTAGCGCTTCAGTCAGCTCCCATTTATTATTGTGTTGAATTGGACTCCATCCAATGTTTCTAGCAGCACAGCTCTGATGGGATTCATCTTTCTTACTCGGTAGGGTCCTTGACCTAGATACTTTAGTTTCCCCTTGTGTACTTTGTCATTGTATAACAAGACCAAGTCTCCTTCCTTGATGTCTTTAGCTTTAAGATTTCTATCGAACCATGCCTTTCTTCTACATTTTTATGTTATCATGGCATGGTAGGCAACTAGTCTTGTCTATGTATGCTTCTCCAACTGATAGAGTCTTTCTTTCAAGGATTCATGGTCTCCCATGCATTCCTGTACTGCTATGTGTAGGCTTGGTATTACAAATTTTAGTGGGACCATAGCTTCAAGGCCATACACCAATTAGAAATGTGTGCTCCCTGTACTGACCTTGAGTGTGTTTCTGTATGCCCATAAGGTTGCGTTTAGTTTCTCTGCCCAATCAGAACACTATTGAAGGAACTGAAAAGAAGACATGATGAGATCAACAATGAAGGAGAAAGTGTTCTTTATTCATGAGAGGAAGTACCAATACATAGGCCAGTGATACATTATATGTGAGCTCAAGAGAGAGCATCCCAGATCCACAAATCACTCCACTAATCTCTTCATGAATCTCTCAATCATCCACTAGAACCTTCCACACTCACACCTACTGACTTACACATCATCAATCACACCTACTATAGGCACACTCACCACATAGGTGGTGACACACATGGACACACAAGCACACACAAACATAGGTATACCTTCATCAATTTGTTCTAACACCCCCCCATAAATTGATGACCTTGACCCCTAGCAATAGTCTATGGGAAACTTCATGGCTTGCCCACCTCTGGTGGCAACACACATGATCCCAACCTAGACTCAACTCTAAGTTGCATTGGCAATAGACTCATTTGGACACCCTAGCTTCAACATGATCTCACTCCAATTTTGGTCCCTAGTTTACAATCTCTCTTGGAGGTTTCTTGACAAAATGACTAGCGACCCTTACAAAACCCCATACAATCTTTTCAAGGGGACATACCAAGGTAGAGAACCCTTATTGACCACACACACAAAAATTCTGAATTAAAGATGTGGGGAAATACCCCCCTTTGATGGTATATCTTGTCCTTTTCCTTCTTCTCTTCCAAGCTACCATAGTGTGAGGTTCATTGTCATTGGAGAGGTTCTTGGTGTGGCCAATCTTGTAAGTCTTTTTCTCTTTGATCTTTCTTGAATCCCATATGCCTTCAAATAGATTGAAGATGAAGAGGGTCTTACCACTTGTCAGAAGAACAAGGGCAGTATCTACTCTTATATATTGAAGCTCGTACATAGCCAACATCCATGTCATCACAAGATCATCATCATAGAATATATATGCTTTATCTTTGTTGAAGCAAGCATTCATCATGTAAAGCATAGTTTTCATACAAATAGTCAAATCTTTGACTATGAACCACTTCAATATGAAAAATACCATGATACTTTCAAGTCCATATTGAAGTCAATACTCAATCAATTCAAAATCTATCACTTCAAGCAACTGAAACACATATAGAAGAATTTTTTTTGAAATGACAGACTTCTGGAAAAGTCAAGTTGACCAAGATTTTTGAGTTATCCCCAAATTGAGCAAACAAAAAGTGGAGGATCCAATTTGACCTGTCTTGAAAGGGGGATTTATAGCTCAATGAAAGCTATTACTGAGGAGAGTTTCTAGTATGAAGCAGGAGCGAAATGGTGCACGATTTCATTTAGGAAATGTTGATGAAAAGCAACTGTCTTTTTGTAGAATTCTCCTTGGTTAGTGGACCAAATGGTCTCAGAATTGTACCCAAGATGTCTCATACCATCGACCAACTGTGGCTGGAAGGAATTAGAGAAGTGTAGAATTGTGCAAAACTTCAGTGAATAGAGTTAGTGGCGGCACGGCACATATAGTCCATTTCTCTCTAAATGCTTGCTATTGTAGGTTCATCCCTACTAGAGGAGTCTACTGCTAAGAGCATTCCAAAAATGGTTGCGTGTGGTAGGAGAACCAAGCTTTGCAAATTTTGGAGAGAAGGGAGGAAATATGGAAGAAGATGGAGGTGATGACACGTGGCAAAAAATGGAGGCTAGAAGCTCAAGGATGATGTGGCTTTGATATTAAATGAAGGAACTGAAAGGAAGACATGATGAGATCAACAATGAAGGAGAAAGTGTTCTTTACTCATGAGAGGAAGTACCAATATATAGGCTAGTGATACATTGTATGTGAGCTCAAGAAAGAGCATCCCAAATCCACAAATCACTCCACTGATCTCTCCATGAATCTCTCAAACATCCACTAGAACCTTCCACACTCACACCTACTGTGATTGACACATCATCAATCACACCTACTACAAGCACACTCACCACATAGGTGGTGACACACATGGACACACAAGCACACACAAACATAGGTATACCTTCATCAATTTCTTCTAATAGCTATGGTTCTACTACCTCGTTGAGGATAATGCATAATATTTTGTTGGTGGATTCGGTCCCTTGGGGGTAGTAGGGTGTGCTTTTCTATGGATTACCATAAAGCCAGACAAGAGTTCTTGGATTACCTCATTGACAAAATGTGTGCCTCTATCCAACACAATTTCAATGGGGCATCCGAATTGGGTGATCACATTCTCGTACAAGAATCTTGTTGTGCTTCTGGCATCTACCTTTCTGACTGCTTTAGCTTCAGCCCATTTGGTAAAGTAATCAGTGGCCACAATGATGTAGCTTGCTTGTGTTTCCTTCGCTGCTAGATGGATGGGGCCCACATAGTCAATCCTGTGGGGTTAAAGGTCACCGTGCCTTTACCCCGGTTATGTACAATACTTGAACAAATATATAAATGAATGAAAAAGAAGATTAAAGTGGTTCTGCACCCAGCAAAACTTATGAAGCTCTCTGTTTCTCTCTCTCCCTCTTCCATTCTTACTTCCGTTGAGAGCACTCTCAACTGGTATCAGAGCCCGAGTGATCTAGCTAAGCGTGCATGAATGCCTAGAAGCTTAGCAGCTCTGTGGGAGGAAGGAGAAGCTCTGTGGGAAGCTTTGTGGGTGACTTTACTTGCATCTGAGTGTGCAAAGACCTTGGAGGAACCTTTGGAAAAGTCACTTTGGTTTTGCGAAGTGGTTTTGAGAGCCTGTTAAGTGTTTTCAAAGAAAAAGTCGTTTTTTGAGCTTTTCCCTATTCCGTTCGATGACAGAGACTCCGTATTGACTTGTACAGGCAACTATTTCTTGCTTTTAGTGTCCACTTCACTTCAGGAGCTTGGAAAAACCTTCATTCTTGAATCTGGGATCATTTCATTGGATTTTTGACTCACTGTGTCAGTTTATGCGTTTTTCTACCCGGGTGTTGGAACTCAAGTTTGGAGCAACCATTTGCAGATCTGTTAGTTCTGATGGACTAAGGAGGTCCTAAAACTTCTATGTTGCTCATCATTCGCACTTCGGCAGAGTTTACAAACAGCTCTGTTTCCAAAAACTTTTTTCAGTCCATGTGTTGGACCCAGTGATTAAGACCACAGTTTCTAAAACCGTCTATCCCATTGCATTCTAGACACCCAAAAACCCCTACCTATCAGTTCTTGCATGATTCGATGGAGTATTTTCAGAGTTATAGATCTCTGTGTATTTGATATCGTCTCTCTGTTATGCATTTTTCATTCTAAGTTTTTGAAACCTTAGATTTATGCCACATGGCAGTGGATAAGTGTTGACTCCCATTTCTCACTCATTGGTTGGGATTTTGGAGTTCCAGTAGAAGAGAGATATTTGCAGATTTTCTTACCGAGTCTGATTATGCAATGGCACCCATGTTTTGAGGCATCTCAGGTTCTATTGTCAGTAGCAGTCATTACCATGGGACCATGATTTCTTGAGCATACCTTATGCAGATCACTCTAGTTACAGTTTAAGCCATGTGTGCTCATTCGTGGTGTGCATTGGGCTGCAGTAGATGATTTATAGGCCATTTGGATGCATTGCAATCCTTATTGGATGCACTGATAGGCCCAAATTGCCTTGTGGGATGCTATTTTTATGGACGCTTTGCACATGGATGCTATATTATGCTGAGGGGCAGCTTTGACACATTGCAAGTGATGCATTGATAGTGTTATGCTCTCTTGGATGAGATATTATTGATGCATATGCCCATGGATGGTGTTTATGCTTGAGCCATTTGGCACCTATTGGCATTTTGGATTGCCATTGCAGTTGGCATTTTCTTTTGGGCGAGATTTGCTCATACGGATGCATAGTACATGCACATGAGTCAGCTGCATCTTTTGATGCTTTGAACTTTGAGTTTTGGTGATATTTCAGTCTATTGTGGCATACACATTTGGGTGCACCTAGTATTTGGTGTGATTCTCTCTTGCAAGCACTAGCATTTGGGATTTTGCTTCATTTGCATCATGGCATCCTCTTCCATGTTTGAAAAGGAGTTTTTCAGCATTAAAAAGTTTGATGGGACAAACTTTTCTTTATGAAAAGAACAGATAAGGGATGTGCTTATTCAAAAGAAGTAGATTAAGCCCTTGGCAAGTATTAAAGCTAAGCCTGCGGATATGTTTGAGGATGATTGGAATGAGTTGGATATATTAGCAAAGTCTACTATTAGACTTCATCTTGCAGAGTCAATTTATTTCACAGTAGTAAATGAGCAGACTACGGAAGATTTGTGGAAGAAACTGTGTGCCACTTATGAAAAGGAAACTGCCTCTAATAAAGTTTACCTCATGAAGAGGTTGTTTGAGCTACAGATGAAGGAAGGCATCTCCATTGCTTCTCACTTGAATGAATTCAATATTATTTTCAGCCAGAGGTTCAGGCTCAGAAGATGAATTTTGATGCAGAGACTAAGGCAATATTTCTCTTATGTTGATTGCCATCCTCATGGGATACCTTCCGTACAGCTGTCAGTAACTCTGCACCTGGTGGAGTACTGAAATTTGATGATGTTGTGGGTAGTTTGTTGGCCGAGGAGATTAAACGCAAGTCTATGGATGGCAATAAGTAGGATGCAGCCTTAAATGTGCAAAGGGGTAGATCACAGTTTAGGGGGAATTCCCAAGAAAGAGGAAAGTCTCGTAGCAAATCTAGGGCATGGAACATTGAGTGTTACCACTATGGCAAGAAGGGCCATATGAAAAAGGATTGCTATAAGCTGAAAAGAGAGCAAAAGGATAAGAAAAAGAATGCAAATTGGGGTGCAAATCAAAAGGAAGAGAGTCCAAGGAAGGACGAAGGAAAAGTGAAGATTGAGGAGATCAATGTAGTCACACATGATAGTGACAATGATGTCCTCTTCATGTCTAGTTTATCTGCAGAGTTGCTTACCGCTTCAAATGATGCATATTCCCAGGATTGGATTTTGGATTGTGGTGCTTCATTCCATGTTACTCCCCATAGGGAATGGTTCTCCACTTATGACAGTGGAAAGACAGGTTGTGTGCATCTTGGAAATGACTATGCATGTGACATAGTGGGAGTAGGTGACATAAAGTTTTCTTTTGCAAATGGGTCTGCATTTATTTTGAAACATGTGAGACATGTGCCTAAGTTGACCAAGAGTCTTATTTTAGTGGGTCAGCTAGATGATGCTGGTTTTCACACCACTTTTGGCTTTCAGAGTTGGAAAATTTAGAAGGGCTCTATGCTTTTGGCTAGGGGTGCCAAGTGTGGGACTTGGTATCCCTTACATGTATCAAGGGTATTTGATCATGTTGTTGCAATAACCGAGCAGCCAAGCACTTCTTTGTGGCATTGCAGGTTGGGGCACATGAGCCAGAATGGAATGAAACTCTTATGCCATTTGGGTTATGTACCACATTTGAGTTTCTTTGATTTTGAATTTTGTGAGCACTGTCTCTATGGGAAGCAAACTAAATTAGCCTATAAAAGAGGGGGAAACAAAGAGTTTGAAAAGCTTGATTTGGTGCATTCAGACGTATGTGGTCGCATGCCTACACGGTCATTAGGTAGGGCTAAATACTATGTGACATTCATTGATGATGCAACTAGGAAAGTGTGGGCTTATGCTATAGCTCCAAAGAGTGATGTGTTTCAGGTATTTCAAAAATGGCTGGCCTTGGTTGAGAATCAGTCAAATAGAACACTTAAATGCCTACAGACTGACAATGGTGGAGAGTATCTCTCTCATGAATTTCAGCATTTCTGTGAATACACATGGGATTAAGAGGGAGCTCACATCCCCTCGTACTTTAGAGCAAAATCCAGATGCAGAAAAGATGAACCGTACCATTCAAGAAAGGTTGCAATGCATGCTTTCCAATGCAAGTCTTTCAGGTGGTTTTTGGGCTGAGGCAATGAAGACTGCGGTGCATGTGATCAATAGATCACCTAGTAAGAGTTTGGATGGTGGTATTCCTGAAGAGGCATGGAGTGGCAAGAAGCCCTCTTACTCTCATTTGCATATATTTGGGTGTGAGGCATATGCACATGTGCCAAAAGAGCTTCGAAAGAAGCTAGATCCTAAGTCTAGGAAATGCATCTTTCTAGGTTATGGTGAAAGTGGAGAGATGGACTATCATCTCTAGGATCTAGAAGCAAAGAAGATCATACATAGCCATGATGAAGTCTTCAATGAGGAGAAGATGCATAAGGCACCCATGAGGGATGTGGAAATGAGGAGAATCACTTTCTAGGATGTGAATCCACCTACATATGTTGATAGACAACAAGCTGTCCATGCACCAAATGTGCAAGAAATGGTACCACCAAATACTCCCACAGGTATACAATCAAGGGTAGATGATGGATCATCTATTGGTGGAAATGATGAGCCAAATGTGGCTGATATGCAGGTGGGATAGCAAGCTGAAATGCCCTTGAGAAGATCATCTAGAGTGTCTAGACCGCCTGATAGGTTTGTTCCAAGGGTACACTATGTGATGCTTACTGATTGTGGGGAGCCTTCTTGCTACAGAGAGGTTATGATACATGAGGATCAATGCAAGTGGGAGTATGCTATGCAAGCAGAGATGAGTTCACTTATGAAGAATAAGACTTGGGACTTGGTTTCTTTGCCACATGGAAAGAAAGCATTGCCATGTAAATGGGTCTATAAGATGAAGGTCACAGGTGATGATGTGCCTAGGTACAAGGCCCATTTGGTCGCTAAAGGGTTCAAGCAAGAGAAGGGTGTGGACTTTGAGGAGATATTCTCTCCGGTTGTGAAGATGACCACACTTAGATGCATGCTTGGACTAGTGGCAGTAGAGCATATGGAGCTTATGCAGATGGATGTCAAGATAGCTTTCTTGCATGGAGATTTGCATGAGGAAATTTACATGGTGTAGCCGGAAGGCTTTGAAGAAAAGGGCAAAGAGCATTTAGTTTGTAAGCTGAAGAAGAGTCTCTATGGTCTTAAGAAAGCGCCTAGAGATTGGTATAAGAAGTTTGATGCTTTCATTCGGTCCCAAGGTTTTAGAAGGAGTGAAATTGATCACTGCCTCTACACTAAAAGCGCTAAAGATAGTAGCCCGATAATCCTGGCACTATATGTGGATGATATGCTATTAGCTAGCAAGAATACTTATGAGCTAGATGCATTAAAGGCCAAGTTGCATGAGGCCTTTGATATGAAGGATTTGGGACTTGCAGGTCATATTCTTGGTATGCGCATCACATGTGATCGGAGTAGGAAACTCCTTTGGCTTTCACAGAAGGAGTATATTACAAAAGTATTGCAGCATTTCAATATGGAGGGGGGGAAGGCAGTGAGTACTCCATTGCCTCCATATGTGAAATTGAGTCATATAGATAGTCCCAAATCTGATGAGGAAAGGGTCATGATGGCCAAGGTTCCTTATGCATCAGCAGTTGGGAGTCTTATGTATGCTATGATAGCTACTAGACCAGACATTGCATTTGCAGTGGGAGTTGTTAGCCGGTATATAGCTAATCCAGGAAAGAGGCATTGGGAGGCAGTTAAGTACATCATGAGGTACATGAAGGGTACCAAGGAGATGTGCATCTGCTTTGGTAAAGGAGACATACGTGTACTTGGGTACACAGTTTCAGACTATGCAGGGCATGTGGATAGTAGGCGATCCACTTCTGGTTATGTGTTAACCTTTGCAGGTGGTGCAGTGTCATGGATGTCTTGTGCACAGAAGTGCATTGCTTTGTCTTTCACAGAGGTTGAGTATGTTGTAGCCATAGAGGGTTGCAAGGAGGCTATATGGCTTGATCGACTAGTGGGAGATTTGGGGATTCATACAAGTGTACCGACATTGCATAGTGATTCCATGAGTGCTATTCAGCTAGCACGGAATCTAGTCTTTCATGCAAAGACCAAACACATTGAGGTCAAGTATCATTTCATCAGGGAGGTACTTGAGGACAAGCGCATAGAGCTTGTCAAGGTTCATACAGATGATAACCCTGCAGATATGCTGACAAAGAGTCTACCTAGTCACAACAGTTTGAGTATTGTCGTGTATTGATGGACATTGGATAGTATGCTCATCGGTTGTTCTCCCTTAAAGGCACATTGTCCTTTAAGTGGGAGGTTGTGGGGGTTAAAGGTCACTGTGCCTTTACCTCAGTTATGTACAATACTTAAACACATATATAAATGAATGAAAAAGAAGATTAGGGTGGTTCTGCACCCACCAAAACTTATGTGGCTCTCTATTTCTCTCTCTCCCTCTTCCATTCTTGCTTTCGTTGAGAGCACTCTCAAATCCCCCATTTTTTAAATGGTTTTTGTGCAACAACTATTGTTAGGGGATTAAAGTCTTTGTGTTGTGGTTTAGTAGTCCGTTGGCATACATCACAGCCTTTTACATATTCATAGGCATCTACCCACAGTGTTGGCTACTAGTAGCCTACAAGGAGGACTTTTCTTATTGTGGCTTCCCCTTGGAAGTGTCCTCCTGCAATGCCTTCATGGACTTCACTCAGGATTGGCGTGATCAAATGAGGCATAATACATCTTCTTAATACTTGATCCTTGCCCATCTTGTACAGTTGTCCTGTAATGACTTGATAGGGTGTAGCCTGTAAAATTAGTTTTTTGGCATCCACTACTTTCATTTCAAGGGGTGGTCTTCCTGCCATAAGTACCCAATGATATCTCCACACCAATCTGGAATAGCTTCTATCTAAAATAGTGTGGTATCTAGCAGGTCATCTTCTACTCCAATGGTTGCTTCTCTTGACTTGACACGAGACATGTGATTGGAAATGTAGTGATGGGCACCTTTGCAGACCACTATTTTGAAGTTGAATTCTTGAAGCAAGAGGAGCCATCTGGTTATTCTTCTTGTTGTACACGAATGGTTCACAAGATAAAGCAATGCTTGATGGTCAATGTAGAAGACAAAATCATTTGCCAACAGATAGTGTCAAAATTTCTTAACATTATACACCATTGCTAGGGCTTCTCTTTTTGTGGTGGTATAGTTGATCTCTACATCATTGAGTTATTGACTGGCGAAGTAGAATGGGTAGTCTTTCTTATGTTCACCAGGTTGACAATGTGAAGATAGTGGGAGAGAGGGCAGGAGTCTCACTTGCAGCTTTCTCACATACACAATGGGGGCATACACACAAAGGTGGAGGCTGAAAACAATTTTTCTCTTCTTAGTTGTGGAAGCCAAAAGAACTCTAGTACAAGGAAATAGAAGAACCCTATATGTGGGTCTCAAACCAAACTCAACTAACTAAGGTGGCATACTAACTGAGCCACAAACTAGAGTAGATAAGGATAGCTGTCATCCAGCTATTATTCGTGGGCGGTGTACCAACTGCATCTGCAGCTAACAAGTCAGTGACATAAATGCACAACGGTCACCCTGGCATATCACGAGTGGAGCTCGATATCTCAACACTCCCCCTCGAGTTCAATCCCAATTCCTGCACACCAAGCAGGTCTCTAAACTTGCGCAGCTTCTCTGCACCCAATGCTTTCGTGAATATGTCAGCTACCTGATCCTTTGTGCTGACATAAACTAGATCAATAAGACCTAGTAAAACCTTCTCGCACACATAGTGATAATGCACCTCAATGTGCTTTGTTCTAGCATGATAGACTGGGTTATTTGCCAAGTGTATGCTGCTCATGTTGTCACAATAAATGACAACTAGCCCATCTGTAGACTGATGCATATCATAGAGTAGCTTATGCAACCAATCTACCTCACATGCAGCCATTGCTGCACCCCTGTACTCAGCCTCTATGCTCGACAAGGCAACTATAGGCTGTTTCTTGCTGCTCCAAGTGACTACAGCACTCCCAAAAGAGAACACATATCCACTGGTAGATCGTTTATCAGAAATACTACCAGTCCAATAAGCATCAGTGTATCCATGCAACTGTATCTGAACCCCAGCCTCATAAAATAGTCCATACTGCAATGTGGACTTCACATACCTGAGTATGCGTCTAGCCTCATCCAAATGCAGTTTCCTTGGAGCCTGCATAAACTGACTTACCAATCCAACAGCATAGCTTAGATCTGGCCTGGTAATAGTCATATAAATCAAACTTCCTTCTATGCGTCTGTACATAGTAGGGTCTTCCAAAAGCTCACCTGCATTTGTGCTCAGCTTCACATTCAGCTCCAAAGGAACTGAAATAGGCTTACAGCATGTCATCCCATATTTGGACAGCATGTCCAATCCATACTGCCTCTGCAAGAGCTGTATCCCACTTGGTGATCTAATCACCTCAATGCCCAAGAAATAACGTAGCTCTGCCAAATCCTTCATCTCAAACTTCTGCCTCAATAGCATTTTCACATGAAGGATATCTTCATCACTATCACCTGTGATGATCAAATCATCAACATAAATGACAAGCAGCATAATACCTTTCTCTGTTTTTCTCACATAGAGTGAGAAATCTGCCTTGGAAATTTGAAAGCCAATAGTGACAAAATATTGTCCTATCTTGTCAGACCATGCTCTAGGTGCTTGCTTCAAGCCATACAAGGCTTTCTTCAACCTGCAAACAAACTCAGGATGAACATCATGAACATAACCTGGTGGCTGCTCCATAAAGACCTCTTCTTATAAATCACCATGCAAGAAGGCATTCTTTACATCCATTTGATGTAAAGACCATCCCTTTGATGCAGCCATAGCAATGGCCGCTCTTATGGTTGCCATCCTTGCAACCGGACTGAATGTTTCTTCATAATCAATGCCATATGTCTGTGCATACCCCTTGACAACTAGTCTTGCCTTGTATCTATTCATAGAACCATCTGCATTGTGCTTGATCTTATAAACCCACTTACAGCCAATTGCATTCTTGTCTTTAGGCAAAGGCACCAATTCCCATGTAGCATTTGCTTCCAAGGCATCCATTTCTTCATCCATGGCTTTCTCCCATTTTTCATTTCCCATGGCTTGCTCAAAAGAAGTGGGTTCTGGTTCCTGTATCACTTTGACCATATAGGCATAGTGAATGGCTGTAAATCCATCATATTTCAACCTATCCACAGGATACCTAACCCTGGTAGACCTGTGCAAAATAGGCTCACTTCCAGGTGCTCTCAAAACATCCCTGGTCTTCCTTACTCCAGGTGTAACAGCAGAAGGAATACCCAACTCATCATCAATGCTCTGTTTTGAGCCAGTGGATTCACCATCCACATAAGAGTGACCTGCATTCACATCAAACATGGGCTGATCTACCTTCTCTTTTCCTTTTCGTGATACCTGCATACCACTCTCTGCATTGCTTTGAGGAGATTCTCCTGATCTCAATCTGCCTGTCCATGGCGAAGTATGTGAACCACTACTAGAGGACACTCTAGGTCCACTAATATTTTGTGATTGCTGCTGTGAATTCTGTGCAGCATTACCATTTTGTGCATCTACATCAATCATTACATTTACTGGTTTATACCAGCTACTCATCTCATAAAAAACATCTCTGCTCACTGTGAACTTATGTGTAGAAGGGTTATAGCATCTATACCCTTTCTGCTGCAGAGAATAACCAATAAAGATGCACTTCTCAGCTTTTGGATCCAACTTGGACCTCAACTCATCTGGCACATGAACATAGGCAATGCAACCAAAAATTTTCAAATGAGAAATGTCTGGTTTCCTACCAGTATACATCTCCTCTGGCATCATGCCATGTATTGCTGCAGTGGGAGTCGTGTTCATTATATAAACTGCTGTAGCAACTGCTTCAGCCTAATAATAATCTGGTAGATCTTTTTCATTTAGCATGGCGCGAGATACCTCTCCAATATGCCTGTTTTTCCTTTTTGCAATTCCATTTTGCTGTGGGGTATGACTGCATGAATATTGCTGCTTTATACCATGCTACTGCAAGAACCTTGCAAACTCATTTGAGAGGTACTCTCCCCCTCCATCTGACCTTAGGCATTTTATTTGCAGGCCTGTTTCTTTTTCAACCATAGCTTTAAAAACTTTGAAGTGCCCAAACACTTCACTTTTCTTTTTCATAAAATACACCCAAAGTTTTCTGCTGAAGTCATCAATAAATGTGACAAAATAGTGATAGCCTCTAATAGATGCAGCTTTAGTAGTCCACACATCAGAGTGGATTTATTCCAATGGGCTTTTACTCTCTTAAACATGCCTAGGAAAAGGTTTCCTTGCCTGTTTCTCAAATTGACAGGCTTCACAAACCTTGTGCATTTCTACAACCTTGAATTTAGGCAATTTTGGGCTTGCATTGATTTAAGTCACTGTATATTAACATGACCAATGCGTTTGTGCCAGATATCAATATTTGTAACTACACCGGTCCCATGTGCAAACATTGCTGCACTCAATTCAAGCATGTCCGCATCCAACGTAAACATCCTGCCCTTCTTCTTTCCTTTTGCTATCAAGCGACCGTTATTTTTCATATCCTCAACAAAGCATCCATGAGGATTAAATCTGACCTGCAAGCCCTACTCAACCATTTCACCAATAGAAACCAGGTTCTTGGTGATATTTGGGACATGAAATACATCGGACAGGTATTTCTTTTTCCCATCCTGCATAGACAAAGGAATTTTACCAATCTGCACAATAGGATGTGTAGTATCATCACCAGTCTCCACAAATCCTGGCTTTTCCATTTTCCTTGCATCCTGCATCCATTCTGCATGACCTGTCATGTGGTTTAACGCACCTGAGTCAACATACCACACATCATTTCGTTCTTTTGCACTTGTCACAGAATTGGTCATATGTTGCACCATAAATAGATGCTCATTTCTGTCATCACCCTGTCTAATGGAAGATGCATAATTTCCTTGATGCAATTTTCCATTCATAATGTCATTCTGCTTTTTGTAGCAGTCCTTAGCCATATGACCCATTTTACCACAATAGTAGCATTCAACATTGCTGTTTGCATTTTGGCCTCTCTGCCATCCACCACGGCCTCTTTGGCTCCCCCTGCCTCTAGAGTTACCACGTCCTCCTGCATAGGACTGGTTTTCTTGAGTTTGCTGCATATTTTGATTTCTACCATGGCCTATAGATCGGCCTCCTCTACCTCTGCCTCTACCTCTTCCAGCATTTGAGTAGAAGATAGTTTCTTTTGAAGTTCTCCTGAAGAAGATGCACCCCCATTTCTCTGCTCTTCCATCCACCACGGCCTCTTTGGCTCCCCCTGCCTCTAGAGTTACCACGTCCTCCTGCATAGGACTGGTTTTCTTGAGTTTGCTGCATATTTTGATTTCTACCATGGCCTACAGATCGGCCTCCTCTACCTCTGCCTCTACCTCTTCCGGCATTTGAGTAGAAGATAGTTTCTTTTGAAGTTCTTCTGAAGAAGATGCACCCCCATTTCTCTGCTCTTCAGAAATTAGAAGAGCAAACAACGAGAGAGAGAGAGAGAGAGAGAGAGAGAGAGAGAGAGAGAGAGAGAGAGAGAGAGAGAGAGAGAGAGAGAGAGGATGGAAATTTGTTTTTTCATGTAGGAATGCCATTTGTGAGCATGGGAAGCTTGTTTTGGATGCTTTTGGTGTTTCAAGTTGATAGGAACTTAGTAGGCTTGATTGCTAAGGTGTATGTGTGGTCTAATCACCTCAAAAAACAACAAAACTAAGGATTTTTGTCAAGTTTTGAAGTAGTTTCATGTTTTAGAACTTCCTTTTTTGAGTTTTTGCATTTTTACTTTCAAAAAGTGTTTGTTTTCAAGTTTTTTTTCATGGAGTAGGTAGAATAGGTAATGTAGTACACCCCATCACAAAAAATCATGAACATAAATTACAAAGTCCTTAGAAATCACCAAATCTCAGTCGGTGAAACTGTGTTTGACTCTCCCTCCGAGTCGGCGCTGTAGTCGTATTGAACCGACAAAATTTTCCCGTTGATCGGTGCATTAGCCAGATCCCACCAGCCAAACTCCATTGACCTAGTGCCGTAATGCTTCCCCATCGACCTAACCTCTGACTATGGTCTACCCCGCCGCTTGGAGTTAATCTTGTTAGAGTTACTTTTGCACTGATTTGATGAGTCATTGACCAGTGTTGTAGTGGTTCCCCATTGACTGTTGCTATTTTACTATCCCACCATCGGTGCAATGAACCTACCCCTCCGTCTATAGTCGTAATTGTTCCCCTCCACCATCACATTACTCCGTCGCTATGAAATCCTGTCGTTCGATGTTGTGCGCTTACCCCTTCGTCGTTGTTGCTATACTATCCCACTGAGCCATTATCCCACTGACCAGTGTCATACTGTATCCCTATGCCCATGGGGATATCCCATTTGACCAATCGCACCGACCACATGGCAATTGTCGATCGATATGATACATCCATCACTTTGACCGGTACTGTTTCCTTATTCTGTAGATCATCGCTAAAAGCTTACATTGCCACCCACCACCAAAACCATACCACCCTGCCCGTTGCTATAACCGTAGCCCACTGGTGCTGTAGTGTTTTTCCATCGATCAGTCTGTAGAGTTACCCCACCGTCTGGCGCTATAGAGTTACCCTGCTAACCGGTGCTATACCTCTAGGGTAGCTAAGGAATTAACAAAAAATTCCAAAACCTTAGTTCAGCTTGGGTGTCCCCAGCCAGAGGCATCCCACATGCACTTGAGGTCCGAAAGGATTTTGCCAAAAGGTCTAGTGCCAAAAGAAGGTGCTTCAAGCTATGCTCAGCCCACCGTTCGTCCTAGTTGGGGTTCTGGTAGGATTCCGAGCCTCCACTCGTTCGTTCAACCCCATCCAAAAACTCCATCTAGTTCATACAAAATAGAGTCTTGAAGGACCCCACGGTTCTAAGGACCTCGAAAGCCCCCTTCATGAGTGTAGCCTCTCCCAACTCTCTTGCACCTTTGATTGCATCTAGACTTAGAGGTACATTCTCTAATATGTTCGGCTGCTTAGGACAAACAGAGTCGGCAGACATGGAGAACCCCTTTGTCGGCATGTCTGCAGGAAGGGAAGGCTAGGAAAATACAGTTCTTGAGCCATAGACCGGGACAAAAACTACTTTCGCCAATCTAGGTTCCTCTGAACGCCAGACCCCCCCAATGGGAGAACATGGATGATGAAGATCCATGGATGAGGAAACTCCGTAGACAAGACCCGAGTTAAGGGGATACCAAGAACTTCCAAGGTGGAATGCCTTATGACCCTCTAACAGCCCTGGCCCCACTAGCCTTCGTCAACTTCGGGACACCGTAGTTTCCACCCTACCACCTGCAGCATGGGACCAATGCTACCATGCCCTAGGGCCCCCACCTCTGGAAGTCCGTTCCTTCCCATCCATACCGGTTGCACCAATGAATGCAGGAATGGGTACTTCTATCCCAATGCTGACACCAGCAACTACATGGACACCACCACTGGGGCAAGGCCTAAGACCAGCCCTATGACTCGTCAGGCCCACAGCAACACCACCCACGCTAGGTGCTTAAACTGTGTTGACTGATGAGGCTATGTGTATTTTGGTGAATGCCCTAGAAAGGGGGGCAACACCACCACCACCCGCCCAAGTGTTCCCTGCAGGGATGGCAAAATCCCTCGAGGAGTTGTCCCATAGCCATTTCCAAGTTGATGACTAAGTTCCTCAGAGAAGGAGGCCCGATCTCTCATGTGGAAAGGTTTGAGCAGATTTGTGAAGCCTTTGGTGCACCAAGTGACCTTGAAATGGCCAATGCATATGGCCTAGATGGCAAGGCAGGTCAATGGTATAGAGCTCTCACCCTAGAGGAAAAGATCGACTGGGAGACATTGAGAAAGGCTTTTATTGTGGGATTCGCTCCCAGCGGCCATAAATGGAGCTCGATCAACCAGCTATATGGGGTAAAACAAAATGAAAAAGAATCCCAGAGGGACTACATTGCAAGGATTAATTGCAAGGATTAAGCACCTCAATGCCCGTTGTGAACCCTATGAGCGAATGAGCGATGAACGATTGCTGCCACACTTCCTTATTGGGTTAGTAGACCCAAAGCTACATGACCGGTGACGAACCCCACCTCCTGTGATCTATGTAGTAAAGTGGCCATCTGTATATGTGACAATATGATGGACAAAGTGGATTCGTAGGACAAGGCCTTAGCCCCCTCCAAAGTAGCCCCATCAGTTAGGTCTTTGAGTGTAGAGTCAAGCAAGAAGGAGGATATCAAGCCTAAAAGCTTGGATGTGAGTGAACTAGCCTCCAATTTGTTGGAGCAGCTAGGTCAGTAATGAAGAGAAGGAACCTCCAAAGAGGTGCCGAGCAACCCCCACTGTTGAGATATCGAGCTCCACTCGGGATATGCCAGGGTGACCATTGTGTATTTATGTCACCGACTTGTTAGCTGGAGATGCGGTTGGTACACCACCCACGAATAATAGCTGGATGATAGCTATCCTTATCTACTCTAGTTTGTGGCTCAGTTAGTATGCCACCTTAGTTAGTTGAGTTTGGTTTGAGACCCACATATAGGGTTCTTCTATTTTCTTTGTACTAGAGTTCTTTTGGCTTTCACAACTAAGAAGAGGAAAACTGTTTTCAGCCTCCACCTTTGTGTGTATTCCCCCATTGTGCATGTGAGAAAGCCGCAAGTGAGACTCCTTCCCTCTCTCCCACTATCTTCACATGGTATAAGAGCCTTGTTCGTGGTAAGGAGCTCAAGAAAGCAAACCAAGTTCGCAGTGTCCTGGTAAGAGGACCAGTGTTGCTTTCCTTTTTCGAGTTTGGGAGCAAATCTTTGCAGGTAGCACAGCCGGAAGTGCAAGAGTGCACTGTCTCAGATTGAGACGCCCTTCGCAGTGTGGCGAGAGTGCATAGTGACTTTATTTTTTTGATTCGAGGCCATCACTGGGCCTGTTTTGAAGGCGAAAGTTCTTCGCAGGCACTCAGAAAAAGGCCCTGTTTTGGCTGTGCGACCACTGCTCGGCTAGTCGATGAAAAGTTGCCGTGTAGAAATTGCATCGTATGCCTGTGTGCAGAGATATTGGGAGTTTCAGATTCATGCTTGTTGCCTGTTGATGCAAAATCGTCACTAGGAAGTGACTGTGTGGTGAAATACCACTTTCGTCAGTTTTGCAGATCTACCCGTGTGAGGCAAAAGCTATGTTTTTTGCAGTGACAGAATATTTTGCAGTGTTCTATAATGGCATCTGATTCTCTTTCACAGATTGTCATTGAAAAGCTTGACAAGAACAACTTCCAGGCATGGAAGTTTAGAATGACGAATTTCTTAATGGGAAAAGGCTATTGGGAGTTCATTACAGGAAATGAAGAATAACCTTTTCTTCCTAATGTTCCCAATCAACAGGAAATGCAGGCATTCAAAGGATGGCATGAGAGAGCCAGGAAAGTTATGTACTGGCTGTATATCAGTATTTCGGACTCCATGATTGTGCATATTCAGGATGCAAGTACGCCAAAGGAGGCATGGGATACTCTGGCAAAAATGTACAGCACAAATACGCAAGCCAGGAAAATGCAGCTCAAACAGGAGTTGCACAATGTGTAGAGAGAAAATTTGAGCATAAACGACTACCACATGAAGGTGAAGAAAATTGCAGATGCACTTGCTTCCATTGGGTCACCAGTGGAAGATGATGATCTAGTTTCTGTGACCTTGAATGGTCTAGGAAAGGATTATGCACAGTTCCGGACATCCATTGCCGTCCGTGAAAAATTTCCAGATTTTGAAGAGTTGTTTGCTCTTCTAATTTCTGAAGAGCAGAGAAATGGGGGTGCATCTTCTTCAGGAGGAACCTCAAAAGAAATTGTCTTCTACTCAAATGCTGGCAGAGGTAGAGGTAGAGGTAGAGGAGGCCGATCTGCAGGCCGTTGTAGAAATCAAAATATGCAGCAAATGCAAGAAAACCAGTCCTATGCAGGAGGACGTGGTAACTCTAGAGGCAGGGGGAGCCAAAGAGGTCGTGGTGGATGGCAGAGAGGCCAAAATGCAAACAGCAGTGTTGAATGCTACTACTGTGGTAAAATGGGGCATATGGCTAAAGACTGCTACAAAAAGCAGAATGACGTTATGAATGGAAAATTGCAGCAAGGCAATTATGCATCCTCTAGTAGACAGGGTGATGACAGAAATGAGCATTTGTTTATGGTGCAGCATATGACAAATTCTGTGACAAGTGCAGAAGAAAGCAATGATGTGTGGTATGTTGACTCAGGTGCGTCAAACCACATGACAGGTCATGCTGAATGGATGCAAGATGCAAGATGCAAGGAAAATGGAAAAACCAGTATTTGTGGAGACTGGTGATGATACTGCACATCCTATTGTGCAAATTGGCAAAATTCCATTGTCTATGCAGGATGGGAAAAAGAAATACTTGTCTAATGTATTTCATGTCTCGAACATCACTAAGAACTTGGTTTCTGTTGGTCAGATGGTTGAGCAGGGCTTGCAGGTTAGATTTAATCCTCATGGATACTTTGTTGAGGATATGAAAAATAATGGTCGCTTGATAGCAAAAGGAAAGAAGAAGGGCAGGATGTTTACGTTGGATGCGCACATGCGTGAATTGAGTGCAGCAATGTTTGCACATGGGACCGGTGTAGTTGCAGATATGGATATCTGGCACAAACGCATTGGTCATGTTAATATACAACGACTTAAATCAATGCAAGCCCAAAATATTGTTGCAGGATTGCCTAAATTCAAGGTTGTAGAAATGCACAAGGTTTGTGAAGCGTGTCAATTTGGGAAACAAGGAAACCCTTTCCTAGGCATGTTCAAGAGAGTAAAAGGCCATTGGAATTAATCCACTCTGATGTGTGGACTACTAAAGCTGCATCTATTGGTGGCTGTCACTATTTTGTCACATTTATTGATGACTTTAGCAGAAAACTTTGGGTGTATTTTATGAAAAAGAAAAGTGAAGTGTTTGGGCACTTCAAAGCTTTCAAAGCTATGGTTGAAAAAGAAACAGGCCTGCAAATAAAATGCCTAAGGTCAAATGGAGGGGGAGAGTACCTCTCAAATGAGTTTGTAAGGTTCTTGCAGGAGCATGGTATAAAGCAGCAATATTCATGCAGTCATACCCCACAGCAAAATGGAATTGCAGAAAGGAAAAATAGGCATATTGGAGAGGTATCTCGGGCTATGCTAAATGAAAAAGATCTACCAGATTATTATTGGGCTGAAGCAGTTGCTACAGCAGTTTATATAATGAACAAGACTCCCACTGCAGCAATACATGGCATGATGCCAGAGGAGATGTATACTGGTAGGAAACCAGATATTTCTCATTTGAAAATTTTTGGTTGCATTGCCTATGTCCATGTGCCAGATGAGTTGAGGTCCAAGTTGGATCCAAAAGCTGAGAAGTGCATTTTTATTGGTTATTCTCTGTAGCAAAAAGGGTATAGATGCTATAACCCTTCTACACGTAAGTTCACAGTGAGCAGAGATGTTGTTTTTGATGAGATGAGCAGCTGGTATAAACCAGTAAATGTGATGATTGATGTAGATGCACAAAATGGTAATGCTGCACAGAATTCACATCAGCAATCACAAAATATTAATGGACCTAGAGTGTCCTCTAGCAGTGGTTCACATACTTTGCCATGGACAGGCAGATTGAGATCAGGAGAATCTCCTCAAAGCAATGCAGAGAGTGGTATGCAGGTATCACGAAAAGGAAAAGAGAAGGTAGATCAGCCCATGTTTGATGTGAATGCAGGTCACTCTTGTGTGGATGGTGAATCCAGTGGCTCAGAACAGAGCATTGATGATGAGTTGGGTATTCCTTCTGTTGTTACACCTGGAGTAAGGAAGACCAGGGATGTTTTGAGAGAACCTGGAAGTGAGCCTATTTTGCGCAGGTCTACCAGGGTTAGGTATCTTGTGGATAGGCTGAAATATGATGGATTTATAGCCATTCACTATGCCTATATGGTCAAAGTGATACAGGAACCAGAACCCACTTCTTTTGAGCAAGCCATGGGAAATGAAAAATGGGAGAAAGCCATGAATGAAGAAATGGATGCCTTGGATGCAAATGCTACATGGGAATTGGTGCCTTTGCCTAAAGACAAGAATGCAATTGGCTGTAAGTGGGTTTATAAGATCAAGCACAATGCAGATGGTTCTGTGAATAGATACAAGGCAAGATTAGTTGTCAAGGGGTATGCACAGACATATGGCATTGATTATGAAGAAACTTTCAGCCCGGTTGCAAGGATGGCAACCGTAAGAGCAACCATTGCTATGGCCGCATCAAAGGGATGGTCTTTACATCAGATGGATGTAAAGAATGCCTTCTTGCATGGTGATTTGCAAGAAGAGGTCTTTATGGAGCAGCCAGTAGGTTATGTTCATGCTATTCATCCTGAGTTTGTTTGCAGGTTGAAGAAAGCCTTGTATGGCTTGAAGCAAGCACCTAGAGCATGGTTTGACAAGATAGGACAGTATCTTGTCACTATTGGCTTTTAGATTTCCAAGGCAGATTTCTCACTCTATGTGAGAAAAACAGAGAAAGGGATTATGCTACTGGTCATTTATGTTGATGATTTGATCATCACAGGTGATAGTGATGAAGATATCCTTCATGTGAAAATGCTATTGAGGCAGAAGTTTGAGATGAAGGATTTGGGAGAGCTCCGTTATTTCTTGGGCATTGAGGTGATTAGATCACCAAGTGGGATACAGCTCTTGCAGAGGCAGTATGGATTGGACATGCTGTCCAAATATGGGATGACAGGCTGTAAGCCTATTTCAGTTCCTTTGGAGCAGAATGTGAAGCCGAGCGTAGATGCAGGTGAGCTTCTGGAAGACCCTACTATGTACAGATGCATAGTAGGAAGTTTGATTTACATGACTATTACCAGGCCAGATTTGAGCTATGCTGTTGGGTTGGTAAGTTAGTTTATGCAGGCTCCAAGGAAACCGCATTTGGATGCGGCTAGACGCATACCCAGGTATGTGAAGTCCACATTGCAGTATGGACTATTTTATGAGGCTGGGGTTCAGATACAGTTGCATGGATACACTGATGCTGATTGGGCTAGTAGTAGTTCTGATAGACGATCTACCAGTGGATATGTGTTCTCTTTTGGGAGTGCTGCAGTCACTTGGAGCAGCAAGAAACAGCCTATAGTTACCTTGTCGAGCACAGAGGCTGAGTACAGGGGTGCAGCAATGGCTGCATGTGAGGTAGCTTGGTTGCATAAGCTACTCTATGATATGCATCAGTCTACAGATGGGCCAGTTGTCATTTATTGTGACAACATGAGCAGCATACACTTGGCAAAGTACCCAGTCTTTCATGCTAGAACAAAGCACATTGAGGTGCATTATCACTATGTGCGGGAGAAGGTTTTACTAGGTCTTATTGATCTAGTTTATGTTAGCACAGAGGATCAGGTAGCTGACATATTCACGAAAGCATTGGGCGTAGAGAAGCTATGCAAGATCAGAGACCTGCTTGGTGTGCAGGAATTGGGATTGAGCTCGAGGGGGAGTGTTGAGATATCGAGCTCCACTCGCGATATGCCAGGGTGACCGTTGTGTATTTATGTCACTGACTTGTTTGCTGGAGATACGGTTGGTACACCGCCCACGAATAATAGCTGGATGACAGCTATCCTTATCTACTCTAGTTTGTGGCTCAGTTAGTATGCCACCTTAGTTAGTTGAGTTTGGTTTGAGACCCACATATAGGGTTCTTCTATTTTCTTTGTACTAGAGTTCTTTTGGCTTTCACAACTAAGAAGAGGAAAACTATTTTTAGCCTCCACCTTTGTGTGTATTCCCCCATTGTGCATGTGAGAAAGCCGCAAGTGAGACTCCTTCCCTCTCTCCCACTATCTTCACACCCACTTGTTTCCACAAAGAGACAATGTCTGGTGTGGGATATGCAATGGCAACCACCCCTCTAATGAGTGCCTATGCCTAAGGGCGAGGCCAGTACTCTACTGTGCACACTGCCATAGGTGGGGAAACCATGATACCTCCCAATGTTGTTTTCCAAGGTCCCTTTCCCAACCCTTGTATCAAATGCAACCCCCATTGGCCCTAATAGCCCCACCCAACCCCCCGATCCCACAAGATGGCCCTCTAGCTAGCTCTAGCCACTAGTACCATGCTCAGCTAGTGCCATTGCCACCACCCATCTAGGTCCTCAACCCCTACTACCTCGCATTGCCCTAGTCAATCAAGTGTTGGTTGAAGAGTTGCCCAACAACTGGGAGGAAACGGACCCTGATCATGGACATCATGATTATTACCCCTACGAGGAAGGGAGTGGAGCCTTAGCTCACTACCTCCTACTAGAGGATCAACAAGTCCCTATATTCCAGACTGCCCCCCTAAATGCAAGGGCGAGAGACCTGCACTCAATTGCTCAGAGGCCCCTGCTCCAATGTTATACCTACCAAGGTCCCCATAGAGCAAGTGAATGCCCCTACCATGGCACTTCAAACCCGTCGGTGTCCTGTTTCAAGTGCCAGGGCCGACACTTCTTGAAGGGCTATCCATACAGGGATTGTACACCCACTGCCCCACAACTACAACCAACCCCACTCCCTTGTGTGTGGGATGTGGCATGTGAGAGTGCTCTCAATAGAAGCAGAATGGAAAAGGGAGAGAGAGAGAAACAAAGAGCCACACAAGTTTTGGTGTGTGCAGAACACCCTAATCTTCTTTTTCATTCATTTATACATGTGTTTGAGTATTGTACATAACTGAGATAAAGGCACAGTGACCTTTAACCCCCACAACCTCCCACTTAAAGGACAATGTGCCTTTAAGGGAGAACAACCAGTGTGAGCATACTATCCAATGCCCATCAATACACGACAATACTCAAACTGTTGACTAGGTAGACTCTTTATCAGCATATCTGTAGAGTTATCATCTATATGAACCTTGACAAGCTCTATGCACTTGTCCTCAAGTACCTCCCTGATGAAATGGTACCTGACCTCAATGTGTTTGGTCTTTGCATGAAAGACCGGATTCCATGCTAGCTGAATAGCACTCATGGAATCGCTATGCCATGTCGGTACACCTGTATGAATCCCCAAATCTCCCACTAGCCGATCAAGCCATATACCCTCCTTGCAACCCTTTGTGGCTGCAAAATACTCAGCATCTGTGGTAGACAAAGCAATGCACTTCTGTGCATGAGACATCCACGACATTGCACCACTTGCAAAGGTGAACACATAACTAGAAGTGGATCTCGTACTATCCACATGCCCTGCATAGTCTGAATCTATGTACCCAAGTACACGCATGTCTCCTCTACCAAAGCAGATGCACATCTCCTTGGTACCCTTCATGTACCTCATGATGCACTTAACTGCCTCCCAATGCCTCTTTCTTGGATTAGCCATATACCGGCTAACAACTCCCACTATAAATGCATTCTGGTCTAGTAGCTATCATAGCATACATAAGACTCCCAACAACTAATGCATAAGGAACCTTGGCCATCATGGCCCTCTTCTCATCTGATTTGGGACTATCTGTATGACTCAGTTTCACATATGGAGTCAATGGAGTACTCACTACCTTCCCCCCCTCCATATTAAAATGCTCCAATACTTTTGTAACATACTCCTTCTGTGAAAGCCAAAGAAGTTTCCTACTCCGATCACACGTGATGTGCATACCAAGAATATGACCTGCAAGTCCCAAATCCTTTATATCAAAGGCCTCACGCAATTTGGCCTTTAGTGCATCTATCTCATAAGTAATCTTGCTAGCCAATAGCATATAATCCACATATAGTACCAGGAGTATCAAGATATTATCCTTAGCCCTTTTAGTGTAGAGGTAGTGATCAATTTCACTCCTTCTAAAACCCTGGGATCGAATGAAAGCATCAAAATTTTGATACCATTCTCTAGGCGCTTGCTTAAGACCATAGAGACTCTTCTTCAACTTGCAAACTAAATGCTCTTTGCCCTTTCTTCAAAGCCTTCCGGCTACACCATGTAAATTTCCTCATGCAGATCCCCATGCAAGAAAGCTGTCTTGACATCCATCTACATAAGCTCCATATCCTCTTCTGCCACTAGTCCAAGCATGCATCTAAGTGTGGTCATCTTCATAATCAGAGAGAATATCTCATCAAAGTCCACACCTTTCTCTTGCTTGAACCCTTTAGTGACCAAACGAGCCTTGTACCTAGGCACATAATCACCTCTGACCTTCATCTTGTAGACCCATTTACATGGCAATGCTTTCTTTCCATGTGGCAAAGAAACCAAGTCCCAAGTCTTATTCTTCATAAGTGAACTCATCTCTGATTTCATAGCATACTCCCACTTGTGTTGATCCTCGTGCATCATAGCCTCTTTGTAGTAAGAAGGCTCCTCACAATCAGTAAGCATCACATAGTCTACCCCTAGAACAAACCTATCAGGCGGTCTAGACACTCTAGATGATCTTCTCAAGGGCATTTCAGCTTGCTATCTATCAATATATGCAAGTGGACACACGTCCTAGAAAGTGATTCTCCTCATTTCCATATCCCTCATGGGTGCCTTATTCATCTTCTTCTCATTGAAGGCTACATCATGGCTATGTATGATCTTCTTTGCTTTTGGATCCCAGAGATGATAGTCCATCTCTCCACTTTCACCATAACCCAGAAAGATGCATTTCCTAGACTTAGGATCTAGCTTCTTTCAAAGCTCTTTTGGCACATGTGCATATGCCTCACACCCAAATATACGCAAATGAGAGTAAGAGGGCTTCTTGCCACTCCATGCCTCTTCAGGAATACCACCATCCAAAATCTTACTAGGTGATCTATTGATCACATGCACTGCAATCTTCATTGCCTCAGCCCAAAAACCACCAGAAAGACTTGCATTAGAAAGCATGCATTGCAGCCTTTCTTGAATGGTACGGTTCATCTTTTCTACAACTAGATTTTTCTCTGGAGTATGAGGAGATGTGAGCTCCCTCTTAATCCCACGTGTATCACAAAAATGCTGAAAGTCATGAGAGAGATACTCTCCACCATTGTCAGTCCATAGGCATTTAAGCGTTCTACTTGACTGATTCTCAACCAAGGCCAGCCATTTCTGAAATACCTAGAACACATCACTCTTCCAAGCTATAGCATAAGCCCACACTTTCCTAGTTGCATAATCAATGAATGTCACATAGTATTTAGCCCCGCCTAATGACCATGTAGGCATGGGACCACATACATCTGAATGCACCAAATCAAGCTTTTCAAACTCTTTCTTTCCCCTTCTTTTATGGGCTGATTTGGTTTGCTTCCCATAGAGAGAGCGCTCACAAAATTCAAAATCAGAGAAACTCAAATGCAGTACATAACCCAAACGGCATAAGAGTTTCATCCCATTTTGTCTCATATGGCCCAATCGGCAATGCCATAAAGAAGTGCTTGGTTGCTCGGTTATTGCAACAACATGATCAAACACCCCCTGATACATGTAAGGGATACAAAGTCTTACACTTGGCACCCCTAGTCAAAAGCATAGAGCCCTTTTGAATTTTCCAACTCCTAGAACTAAAGATGGTCTAAAAACACCATCAAACTTTTTAATGCTGAAAAACTCCTTATCAGACATGGAAGAGGATGCCATGATGCAAATAAAGCAAAATCCCAAATGCTAGTGCCTGCAAGAGAGAATCACACCAAATACCAGATGCACCCAAATGTGCATGCCACGATAGAGTGAAATATTACCAAAACTCAAAGCTCAAAGTATCAAAAGATACAACTGACTCATGTGCATGTACTATGCATCCATATGAGCAAATCTGGCCCAAAAGAAAATGCCAACTACAATGGCAATCCAAAATGCCAATAAGTGCCAAATGGCTCAAGCATAAACACCATCCTTGGGCATATGAATATCTCATCCAAGAGAGCATAACACTATTAGTGCATCACCTGCAGTGTGTCAAATGGCTATCCCTCAGCATAAAATAGCATCCATGTGCAAAGCGTCCATAAAAAATGGCATCCCACAAGGTAATCTAGGCCTATCAAAGGATCACAATGCATCCAAATGGCCTATAAATCATCCACTTCAACCCAATGCACACCACAAATGAGCGTGCATGGCTCAAATTGCAACCAAAGTGATATGTATAAGGTATGCTCAAGAAATCATGGTCCCACGGCAATGACCGCTACTAAAAATAGAACATGAGATGCCTCAAAACATGGGTGCCATTGCATAATCGGACTTAGCAAGACAATCTGCAAATCTGTCTCTTCTACTAGAACTCCAAAATCTCAACTGATGAGTGAGAAATGGGAATCAACACTTATCCACTGCCATGTGGCATAAATCTAAGGTTTCAAAACCTTAGAATGAAAAATGCATAACAGAGAGACGAAATCAAATACATAGAGATCTTTAACTCTAAAAATACTCCACCGAATCATGCAAAAACTATACAGATAGGGGTTTTTAGGCCTTTGAAATGCAATGGGACAGTCAGTTTTGGAAACCATGGTCCCAATCATTGGGTCCAACACACGGACTGTAAAACTTTTTTGGAAACTGATCTATTTGTAAACTCCACCGAAGTGTGAATGATGAGCAACATAGAAGTTTTAGTACCTCCTGAGTCCATCGGAATTGACAGATCTAGAAATGGTTGCTCCAAACTTGAGTTCCAACACCTTGAAACTAACACAGTGAGTCAGAAATCCAACGAAATGATCCCAAATTAAAGAATGAAGGCTCCTGAAGTGAAATGGACACCAAAAGTAGCAATGGTTGCCTCTATAAGTCAATACGAAGTCTCTGTCATTGAACGGAACAAGGAAAAGCTCAAAAAATGACTTTTTCTTTGAAAACACTTAACAAGCTCTCAAAACCACTGTGCAAAACCAAAGTGACTTTTCCAAAGGTTCCTTCAAGGTCTCTGTGCACTCAGATGCAAGTAAAATCACCCACAAGGCTTCCCACAAAGCTTCTCCTTCCTCCCACAGAGCTACTAATCTTCCAAGCACACGCTCAGCTAGATCACCCGAGCTCTAATACTAGTTAAGAGTGCTATCAACGAAAGCATAATGGAAGAGGGAGAGAGAGAGAAACAGAGAGCCACACAAGTTTTGGTGGGTGCAGAACATCCTAATTTCATTAATTTATATACGTGTTTGAGTATTGTACATAACTGCGATAAAGGCACAGTGACTTTAACCCCCAGAGCATGGAGTAGCTATTCCAAGACTGTCCCAGGAGAAGACCAACCACTCCACTCACCCCGCCAAAGAGCACTAGCCTCAATCTGCTTAGCATCAAACAAGGCCATGTGGCCACAATGCCACTACAAGTCATTACCAGGATGCAAGCCACAGTGGCCCATAGTGCCACTACAAGTCATTACCAGGATGCAGGCCAAGGCATTAGGCAAGGCCATGAAGAAGCTCACCAAGAAGGGTAAGGTATCCTCGTTGCCCGGTCCCAAGATTCCTCCACAGCCTCTCGTTCCAAGAAAGCCATTCGAGTAGGTGACAATATTGATAAGGTGCTCATCTAGGACGGTTCCGATGAGGAGACAGCTACCCTTGCCACCTTCTCTACTTTCGAATAGTCTTCCATCCAGGGTGACCTTGAGGTACCTCTGATTCTCAAAGTAAACACACCAGTGCAGGCTCAGGGCCTAGCACTGGCCCCCACCTATAAAGAGACCTCCGGTCTTAGAAAAGAAATACGTAAAGGATGCCCAAAACTTGGTGTGTGAGTGCCAAGATAAGTTCAAGCATCGACTAAAGGCCAGTAGGGGATCAGATAGTATCCATCGAGCCCACCTGATGGGGCATCGAGGAGCAAAATCTCTCAAGGTCCCAGAAAGAGTGGAGGAAGAGGAACACTTCAACTTGGAGTAGTTGGAAGCTTCGGATCTGATGCAGAAGATGTTCCAAGAAGACCTAGTGATACAGAACCTCCAAGACGAAGGAGACATGTACAGATTCAATGGCATGTTGTCCATGGAGGAAGAAGCTTCACCAAGACCCTACAGCAGTGCCGGGTTGGTTAGCTTCCTATCTACAGAAGTGAAAATGCCGATTGCATCTCTGCTAAGAGGAAATCCCATCCTATGGCATGATTTGTCCAATTGGATGAATAGGCTGTTCCTATCTCCAGCCCCTGCCAGCCAACCAATCAATGCTAGATAAGGGGCAGAACCTACCTAAGATTCCCATGAATAAGCTAGGCCAGTATTTTGAGGGTGATGACACAAACACCTCAATCCCCATAGTCTACCAAAACTAGAAGGTGGAAGCCATCCTAGATGGGGGGTAGGAGTGAGTGTCTGCACCAAGGAATGCTAGGAAAAATGGGGAAAACCTACACTCGAGCAAACCCATTTGGTAGTAAAAATAGCTGATGGAGGAACCGTGGAAGCTTTGAGAGTACTGAGACTGGCATACACATTAAGGTGTTTGGATTCACATCCTTTGTTAGGTTTGTGGTCATGGACTTGACTCGACAGCTTGAATATGATGCTATCCTAGGCAGACCCTTCTTGGGAATGTCTAGTCTCGTGCATGACTAGCATAATGATAATATCTACTTGCGGCGGGAGGAGCAAACCATGAGACTGGACCTGCATACCTACAAGGCCCACCCATTGTCAGGACACCTCTTTGCCTACAGAGTCCAACACCACCACCCAAACCACCTCCGTGAAGCTATTCCAACCCTGTGACAAGGAAGAGGATGAGAAGGAGTCTGATGACTTCTGGTATGCACCTCTCCTCGAGCCAGAATTTGCACAGAAGTGGATGCACATCTTAGCCAACATGTCCCAAAAAGAGTAGGGTTTCAGATCACCACCCTAGAACTCCAGGATCTGACCCCGGTGGTTCCCCTAAGGATGTTCAATATGCTCAAACCCAGGGAGGTAAGCAAGGGAACAATAAGGGCAAAATTAGATCTTCACTAGATGACCTACGTAGGTGCCATGATTGCCCACCAACCACAAGTTCTCCTCTAACTGGAGAAATAGGGTGAGTAATGTAACCACCCCCGTCAGCTTTATAAGTGCAAGGGAAGAGCCTCCTTCAGGTAATCCCTTTCATCCAAAAGCAAGGCAAAGGCCAAAAATTCCACTGCCTTGATAGAAATCACAAGGAGATTGAGGATAAAGAAGACCTACGGCAAGTGCCAGCCCACTACAAGGCCTATACTATTCAGGATCGCAAGATCTTATACCAACAGGCCAAAAGAACCCAAGAGGATGATTGTTCTCAAGGATTCGGCCCCAATCAAGGAAGTAAACTTAGCCCCGGAAGGCCAGGACCCACAAACTGTATTTGTCTCTGATGACCTCACTCCCAGTGAGGAGAATGCCTTAATAGCTCTCCTATGGGAATATAAGGATTGCATGGCCTGGAAGTACATGAACATGAAAGGAGTACTTGCCGCAATAGTGCAGCATGCAATCCCCATGATGGATGATGCCATGCCAGTACAGCAACGACCCTATCCTATGAATCCTAAATTCGCACTCATAGTGAGGGAAGAAATCCAGAAACTCATAAATGCAGGATTCATCTATGAGATCGAGCATACAGACTGGGTATCACCCATTGTGATAGTCTTGAAGAAGAATGGAAAAATCAGAGTATGCATGGATTTGAAGAAGGTTAATGCGGCCATGAGATGTGACCACTATGGTGGCCAATGCTCTTTGGAGACGTGATTGAATTTGTCAAACGATGCGACTCCTGACAACACATCAAAATCCCACATAGGGCAGACATGATGCCCCTGACTGGGATCCGGGTTGACCAACCTTTCGAGAAGTGAGGCATCGATTTCATTGGTCCCATAAGCCTAGCAACTAAGGGGACCAAGGCTCGATACATCATCCTAGCCACCAACTACTTTACCAAGTGGGTAGAGGGAAGGGCCACGGTAAGGGCTGATGCAAGATCCACTGCCAAGTTCTTATATGAACAAGTCATCGTGCGGTTTGGATGCCCGTTGGAGTTAATCAATGACAGAGGAACTCACTTCCTCAACAAAACCATAGCAATCTTGATAAGAGAGTTTATGATCATCTATAGGAAGTCAATGCCATATTACCCAAGAGCAAATGGCTTGGCCGAAAGCTCCAATAAAACTTGTTGTAAGATTATCACATGTACAATAGAAGCCAGTCGTACTGACTAGGCGCATAATCTCATAGCACTGTTATGGGCCTACAGGACCTCCTACAAGGTGGCAACACATTGTAAGGGAAAGACTCATGGAAAATGCGCTAGCCAAAAGGCTAGTCGACCTCGAAAAGCTAGAAGAGACAAGGTTGCAAGTAGCCTACGCTCTCCGAGTAAAAAAGGCCCGACATAAAAAGTGGTTTGACCGCAACCTCAAGAACAAGGACCTGGTAGAAGGAGACTTGGCGATCTTGTACAGTGTCCGCAACACCAAATGTAAGCTTAAGTATCGAGGTATGGGTCCTTACCACATAGTTGAGATCACCCCCCAAGGGGCATGTTGAATAGCCACCCTTGATGGGACAGAAATGGATGGCTACCTAAATGGAAGTAAATTGAAAAGATACTACGGACCACTCACTATCCCTACCCTTTAGGCCATGCATAGAGAAAAAGAACTCAAGGTAGAGGTGGCTAGGATGAAGCGTCAGGCCATTGAGGAAGCCAGAATCCGTAATGCTAAGATCCAACAGCGTAGACAAACCCTTTTTAAGGCAACGACTGAATAGATGCAACTAATGGATGAGCTAACAATAGAGCCAGCCAGGTTGCTTGTTCAGGTACAGGTACTATGCATGCACATTAAAGCACTCGTGGACCTAGGAGCGAGTCACAATTTCATCTCCCGAGAGGTATGGGAAAAGCTACAGATACCCCTAACCCTCACTATTGCCTCAATAAGAGCTATAAACGGCCAAATTCTGCAAACCTTGGGTTATGTAAATCTAAGTCTAATGGTTGTTCGCCAAGCTATGGATATACGCTTTTATGTTCTCCCTACAGAAGCCACCAAAGAGCAGATTATTCTAGGAAGAACCTAGTGCTACAATGTCAACCGCCAAATCGACTGGCATGCCCGAACTGCTTCACTTACCAATAGTGGTCAAATGGTGGTAATTCTGATGTGCAGACCAAGCCCCCCCCTCTTCGGCCTTGACCTCGCTAATTCATGACAATTAGGTGACATAGCAAAGCCAACTGGAAGCCCCAGCTTCCACCAGCACAACACCCAAGGGCTGAGTGCAAATGGAGAACAAAGCTCGCGGCAATGGTAAACCAATACCATTGCCCAACGCTACCATCCTCCACCCAAGAAATCCATGAGCTGAAGGTACAAGATGATATCCTCTAACACATCAATATCAGCTCCAGTCACCTTTCCCCCACACACATTCACTACCCAGAGAAAGCCGCACCCAATGCTCATGCCTCATCCACCACCACACATCACCAACAATTCACACAACACTGCTTGCTCAAGCAGCAGCAACTGAGGCAACAAAGTCTCTTGGATCCAAAAGAAGACATTGAAAATCCCAAAGGTGATGAACGCAGCACCACAAGAACCTGTGTCCACCCAGGATGCAACACCACAAGAACCTGCCAACAACCTGAACACGACAGGCCAGCCGCAAGGTACCGAATACACAATGGTGCCATAGGCAGTCTGACTCAACACAAGCATCGCCACTACTAGTCAAGGGACCCCACAGGAATCAAATTCCACCCCATAAAGAGTTACACAAGAACCTCACCTTGAGTACGAACACTCGATGTCAGAGCCTGCAACAACAACAAAGTCCGACACAAAGGTGCCTCTGGCATCCAAGGTAAAGAACAAGCTTGACATGTACCCTACATGGCTCCTTACTCGCTATGCTATAGCACGGTGTCTGCCTTCATTGCATTCATCATAATCATCATGTCTAGGTCTAGGTGAGTCAGTATAGTAGGCATCTCACCTGACGCAGTAGCGGTACACTAGTCTCTATCGAACACACTGCATGTGCACACATGGTTAGCACTAGGTGACTAGAGTCTATGCTTGCATTTCTATAAGTGCTCATGTTCTTGCACGCTGACCACATTATCATGTTGCACAACACAAGTGCACTCTGCTCCGTCCTTATTTCCCCCACCCCCACTCCTCTTTTTCCTATTTTTACATAGTCACTACCCCACCGACCATTGCTAAAGCATTCACCACCGACCATCGCTAAAGAGTTCACCATCGACCGTTGTCGAAAGATTCGCCGCCGATCATCACGATCATGATCCCCACCGGGTTATCGGCCATCCACCTCGTTGCCATTTGGGTACCATGCGCTATGGCCTAAGATACTCCACACCGATCATCGCCATCAAATTCAGCACCGATCGTTGCCATCAAATTCAACACTGACCATTGCCATTAGTATCCCTCCGGTCGAGGGGATAGAAATCTATAAAAGTAGGCCTACCCCATCGGGTCATTGCTATAGCTATTGTAACAAATCTATTTGATAGTTTCCTGCCCACTTCTTCTCCATTCCCCACCAGCAAATTGATGTCCTCCTATTCTTCCTCATCCACCGATTCAACTTCCACTTCTGTTTGCCATGGAGTCCAAACATGACTTTTTCGAATTTGAGACTTTGCTAGATCTCCACCCTCACCCTATTCCAGAGGCCACTGGCCCATCAAATTCTCAGAGCATTGTGGCCACAATTCGAATGCCAGACGAAACCTACATGCAGAGAGAAGCTCTCCAACTTGTATAAATACCCCATAATGGAATGAAGCCTACACTCTTTGGGGCACTCCATGTCCAAAAGCATGTCCTAACCTTGCAACCCCTCCTCCTCTCTCCTCCAACCTTGCAACCCATCCTCTCTCTCTCCTCCTCCCTCCTCCTCCTCCCTTCTCCTCCTCCTCCTCCCTTCTCCTCCTCCCTCCTCCTCCTCCTCCTCCTCCCTCCTCCTTCTCCTCCTCTCTCTTCTTTCCCCCATGTTCTTACACCTTCTTCCTCTCCCACTCCTATTCCCCCTAAACCCTTAGTTCCTTAACCCTTAACCTCCCTGATCTATGAGGGAGACGAGTTCTCCACCATGTACTCTACCCTGAATCTTGGAACCTCTTCTAAACTCTGAAACCTCCTTCTAAACTTTGGAACCTCCCTCTAAACCTTGGACCTCCTTCTAACCCTAAAACCTCTTCTAAACTCTGGAACCTCTCTCTAAACCTTGGAACCTCCTTCTAACCCTTCAACTCCTCCTAAACCTTGCAACCCCCAATGAAGGCAAAAGCCTTCATTACCTCAACCATGATGATACACGTTCCTTTTACACATGCATGCACTATGTTTGCTTACCACACTTAAGCCTACGTCTCTCACTGGAATACGACTCGAGGTCCTAAGCTACACCTATACTACAAACGATAACCCTGATATATCTGTAGGTGACAAAAAGCCTCGGGACCTTGCATACTGAGAATACCTTGCTCTTCCTACGGAAGCCGTGGAAAAGAGCCAACATTTGGCGCCGCTATTGGGGAGACTAGCATTTCAAGTAATGAGTAAACACATGTAGGTATGTGTAAAAAACAGACTACTTTGAACTTTCATGAACATATCACTCAAGAGCTAGGAGAGCTAAAATTTTTCCAACTCAAGTTTTATTATTATTTTTAAATCCTAGTTGAAACTCTTCGTTATCGGTTTAGGAAAATGCAAGTTTTTTGGAAAAATAGCATTTTAAGGAATAAATCAAACCATGTGATGTTTGTCAGAGTGTAAAGCTTGAAATTCTGAACATTTCTCCTTTTTACATAAGCACATTTTAACACAACTACCAAAAGTTATGGGCAATCAATGATTAAAGGTTCTAAATGCCATAACCCAAAAGAAAAATTAATAACACCTTCCTAGTCAAACGTGGACAAAGTCAAAGGTACACATGTGTTTGACTAAATCCACATCTCCCCCTCCTTCCCTATAAAAGGGCACCCATCCTTCTCATACGTTTTCTTTCACATCTTGCCTCCATCCTCTTCCCCATTCCGAGCCCTACACAAGACACTCCTCCCTCTCCATCGACCACCACCCTACTCCCATCCTCACATGGTAAGTTACTTCGAGCCCATCTCGCAGTGATAACCTCACCATCCACCCATGGTCCTCAACAATTCCATTACATTGAGAAAGACTTGGAGAGCGTTCAGGTGACCATCTCTTCCTCCCTTTGGATTTCCATCAAAGTTATCTGTCCGTCAAGTTTTTTCATTTTTTCTTTTTCCCCCCTCCACCACCATCCCCTCCACTTCCCCCTCCCCTTTCCCCCCCCTCTCCCTCCATTCTCCTCCACCCCCCCTCCATCTCCACCACCACCCCCCCTCCTCCATCTCCCCCTCCACCACCACCACTACCTTCTCCACCCCCCCTCCTCCATCTCCACCTCCCCCCCTCACCATCACCCCCCCCCCTCCATCTCCATCTCCTCCACCCTCTCCATCCTCCACCACCCCTCCTCCCATCTCCACCCCCACCCTTTCCCCCCCCCCTCCCTCTCCACCACCACTCCCTCACCCCCTTCACCACCCCCATCCCCCCCCCCCCCCCCCCCCCCTCTCGCCTCAATTCCACCCCCACACCTCCATTCCACACACACAACCCCCCCTCTCCACCCTCGCCTTTCCCCCCCTCCCCCCCCCCCCCCCCCTCTCTCTCTCTCTCTCTCTCTCTCTCTCTCTCTCTCTCTCTCTCTCTCTCTCTCTCTCTCTCTCTCTCTCCCCCTCTCTCTCTCTCTCTCTATCTCTCTCCCTCTTCTCTCTCTCTCTATCTCTCTCCCTCTCTCTCTACCCTCAGCTCACACTCCCCTCCCTAATCTAAGGCCTTAAAGCCCTACTAAACTAAAGGGCTTTTAAGCCCTTGCCTTAAAGGCAAGGCAGCCCGCGCAACGCCCGCCTGTAGCTGCATAGCCAATGGCAGCATGCACAAAGCTGCCTGTGGTGACACAGCCACTGGTGCACACCCGCGACGCTAGCCCCGCCCACCCTGTCTATGGTGGCGGTCCCTGCCCTGCCCCTCACTATGCCCTCCTCCCATGCATTCGCCTCCTCTGCCTTTGCCTCCTTCCCCTCCTCTCCTCTGCACCCCACCTCCTCTGCCTTCTCGCCTCCTTCCCCTCCTCCTCGCCTCCTCCACCTTCCTCCTTCACCAGCCCCCCTCCCCTCCTCTCTTCTCCACCCTCCCCTCCTCTGTTTGAAAATCCCCCCTCTTAGCCACCTCTCGTCGACTGTAGCATGAACCCCCCCCCCCGAATTTAAAAAAAAATTAATTATTAATTATTAATTTATTTAAAAAACCCTAACCTAACCTAGCCTAACTTGACCCTAGGACTAACCCTAGCTAGGTTAGTTTATATCTAGGTCAAGTTAGCTCTAACTTAGGTTAGATTAAACTAGTCTAGTTAGTTTAACTATAGGTTAGTTAGATGTAGTTAGGTTAGTCTAACTTCTAGTTAGTTAGACCAATTGGACAGTTAGGTTAGGTCAACTAACTGTGGTTAGTTTATCTAGCTGTCCTCACTTTTAACCCAGAGTTAGGGTTATAAGCTAGTTAGACTAACTGGAATTCAATTGGTTCAAACCCCTAAGTTGGGCTTAAAGTCCATTCACACCAACCTTAAGACCAAGCCCCCCCCTCCCCCAAAAGGCCAATTTTACCCTTACTTCAACACTTCGTATTGCGCCCATTTGGGACCCAAACTAGACCCTGTTTGAACCAAAATTTCACACACAAAAACAACACACTACGAGGCATTTTTCCAGCCCATTGCACACCATTTTGGCATCCCTAGCGCTTGCTCATTTGCGCCCCCGTGCGAGCCTCATGTCACACTAATTTGCTTGTATCTTTATGCCGTGATGTCCGATTGATGATCCGTCTACACCAACACATTTCTCTACATACATAGGACAATCTTAGGCACATTATTACCATGAAGGTCCCCAAAACACTAACACAACTCTAACCCTCCAAACAAAACATCAACACCCGCACTTGCACGATAGAGACACCCTTTGCAAATCTCGCCCAATCTGCATGCAGCTATGTTTTTGCCAATGCCTCTGACTCCAATGCTCACCACATCTGCATACAACTCCACTGCAACCACTGACCCTGACAATCCTCTACCTCGAATCCCCCCTTGAAATTCAAGCAATCCCTTCAACTCCTCCATGCCACAACATGGCTAGACACCGTCGCGACAATGATGGGGATATCAACCTCGATGTAGAGGCTGACAATTTCTTTAATCGAAGAAATAATAACACTCAAGGCAAGCACCCCTTGAGAAAATTGGAACTTCCTAAATATAATGGTAGGGGAGATCCAGCCCAATTCCTCTAGCATTTTGATGCCGCATGTCGAGCAGGTGGAGATCAATCCCATGAAACCAAGGTGGCTTGGTTTCCCATGGCCTTAACTGATGAAGCATCTGAATGGTACCTAGATCTTCTAGTGAAGAGCGAGCCACATGGGACCTGCTTCAAATAGAATTTAAAAGACGCTTTCAAATGGAGAGGCTACAAGATGATCCTGCTCTCCAACTAAGCAAGATCGAACAAGGGCATCAAGAAGATGTATGCACATACCTGGGTAAGATGAAAAGATTAATCGCCAAATGTGACCCATGCCCCAATGCAAAGTACCTCATGGCTTGGTTCATTGCAAGACTAAGAAAGAAAATATGAAAGGATATGAAAAAGATTAGAAGCTATGAAATGTTCAGTGCAGTTCATGTGTCAGCCATTGACATCGAGGATGGGATGACCAACTCTGACACTAGCAGTGATGATGGCAGATCTAGTGCATGAGATAAGCACTCAAAAAAGGGAAATTCCAAGTCCACCCAAAACATCAAATGACGATCGCCTAGAGGCCATGACCATGAAGCTAAAAGAAGACATGATGCAAGCCATGGAACAAAAGCTTCACTTGTCTCAGCTGCCAACTCAGACATATCCACAGTGAGAAAATGTCTGGTGTCCACACTGCATGGCCAATCATACAGAAAATGAGTGCTCGGTCCTAAGAGCTAGGATCACTACACAACCAAATCCACTACAAGGTTGTGGTGCCATATCTGCATCATTGACGGCCATGATGAAAATAGTTGCATCTTCAACATGCACAACAACTTGCCTCGACCTCAACAATACCAAGCGGCACCCATGCCAGCATACAGGCAACTAGCACTTGCACAAGTGCCCCCAGCTCCGAGGCTAAATCCTGTTCCCATTTAGACACAAGTCCCACAGCTACTCAGGAATCCGAATCCACGACCATATCTCCAAGAGCACCAAATCCAGCTCCTCAAGCAATTCCAATACATCAATTACAAGTCGAGGAAGTAGACTCATCATTTGAATATGAAACAGAGTACCCAGTGTACTATGTAGAAGTTGTAGAAGGTCTAATACCAGTTTATGCAAATCAAGTACGTCCTAACACATATCGAGCACCAATCAAGTACTAACGTTGTGGAGAAAATCACTGGATCGCAGAGTGTCCAAATCATGGTAGCCCCACTACTTTCCAACTACTCTGCAGAGATTGTGGCATAGGACATGCCTGTATGGATTGTCTCATGAAAAATAGAGTCCCACAACAAACAGAGGTTAAGCCTAACGTCCCAATCAGCATCATTGGGGTGGACCATCAAAGTCTGGGTCCGGAAAGTGTAATACCACAACCTGTAAATGTAATTACACGCCAACAGAAAGAGGCCACCAAGGACCCTAACATTCCAATCCAACCAAAGCGACTTCTTAAAAAGAAAGCACAAGTGCCTCCACCTCCACCAAGCAATGAGCAGCCGAGCTCATCCACATCAACTCCCAAGCCTCAAATAAAAGAAGCTCCATTCCCAAATGTAGAGGTGGAGAAGGCTCATTTTCAAGATGCGAGTTCTACATGCAAATCCTACATGCAACTCCTACATGTAAGTTCTACTTTTGAGTTCTATATGCAACTCCTACATGCAAGTTCTACATGCGAGTTCTACATGCAACTCCTACATGCAACTTCTATATGCAAGCTCTACATGTAGAGAGAGAATGTCTAACAATTCCTACATGTAGAGAGAGAAGCTCTCGAACTTGTATAAATACCCCATAATGGAATGAAGCCCACACTCTTTGGGGCATTGTGTTGAGTCCTACTTTGGTATTGTGACATGAAGTTGGGGGTAATAAACTTCACGCACCTCTTCACTTCTTGCTGCTTTCGAACGGACTGCCAAGGATATTTATCATTGAGAATGGGACATTAGAAAAAATCTTTTATGCCAAGATACCATTCCTCCCTCATATGAGAATGAAGATGGTAACATCCCAAGTGATGTTGTAATCAAGCATAGGGAGAAGAAAAGGATCAGCAGAGGCCATAATCTCAGCGAGCCGGTCTGTGCCAAAGAGAAGAGCGATACGTTGTTGAAAGAAGATCTTGCAACTCAACATGACATGAACTGATATATATCGAGGAGTTTGAAGGGGCTGATTAGGTCGGATGGGTAGATTCCGAGGAAACATTGCACCTCCTTCACAGACCCCTTTACACTTAGCTCAAAACACTCTACGAACTGTCATTAGACACAGAGGCCTATAACTTTCAGTAGAGACATGATATCAGATATTCAAGCACACTAAAAGATGTGCCTTGAGATGGGCTTCATGCTGATCTAAGTTTCATTGAAAACAGACAGACGGTTGAAGAGATATGGACAGTTTACTAGAAGGGGTAAAAACTGTCATGAAAACAGACTGTCAAAAGCAGAGACTCATAACTTTTTGTAGTAGTATCTGATTCAAGATCTAAGTACATAAAGACATGCGTCCCAAAGAGAGCTTTGCACTGATATATGTTTCACAAGAAACAGAGAAGCGGCCAAAAAGTTATGGACATTTTACTAGGCGGGGGTAAAAACTGTCATGAAAACAGACTGTCAAACACAGAGACTCATAACCTTTTGCAGCAGTATCTGATTCAAGATCTGATCACATAGAAACATGCGCTTGAAGAGAGATTTGCTCTGATATAAATTTCATTACAATCAGACTACCGAGCATAAAGTTATGAGAAAAACACTAATAGGGGATCAAACTGTCATGAAAACTACCCTCCCCCAGGCTAATTTCGCCCGAGCAGGATGCTCCCTTAAGACTCCACCTTCATCAATGATCCACCCCTCATAGATTTTGCCTAGAAGAGGGGAAGAAGTTTGCATGGTGGCTCGAGAAACAAATGGACCATGTATGCACAGTGAGCGGCCGAATAGAAAGAACTTTCAAGGCTTTAAAAGAGAAAAGGGACGAGACACTCAAGAGAGAGAGAACCTGAAGTGACCTTCATTACAAATAGAGTGAGAATCCACTTCAACACTACAAACACAAGGGAGAAGAAGAGGTTTCATACATACAAGAGGGAGCGGAAGCTCCAAGACTACTCATAGAGAGAGAATAAACTAGAGAGAGAAGGACTCAAGAGTCTACATAAGAGAATATCTACAAGAGGGAGAGAAGGCTCATGAAAGAGGCTTGGGGAGACTAGAGCTACAGCAACATGAGGCCTAATGGTGGAAGAGATTTATGAACAAGGGAGAGGAGGGATCCTTTTATAGAGATTTTGTTACCCTCCTTCACCCATTTACAATTGCTGCCTGTAGATTCCTTTCCCCATCAATCACCTAAGCACGTATGTCACCATCCATGTCCTTTTTGGCTACTCTTGCCATGTGTCCCATCAAAAGATGCTCAAGACTCTTAAAATATTGAGAAAGTCAAGAGTCTCCTCACATGGAGCCCATAGGGACCCTCTCTTTTCCACATGTCCACATCCTCCTTATTCCACATAGGAGTTCTAGAAGGATTCCTCTTGACTTCACACTCCTCCACATGCCTTCCACATGCTTGGCATGTGGCCTCTCTTATATTATTGGAACACATGGACATGAGCCCACCTCTTTATATGACTCACTCTTCCTATTTTCTAAAAAACTCATAATATCCCATACACAAATAACTCTCACCCCATACCAAGGTATTTATAATTCATACCTATGGTATTTACAATGAGCCATTCCATTCATCCTCTCAATCCCATACAATATCTTAGAAAATAGAAATAAGTGAGAGCCACTAGGCTATCACTTGATACTCAAACTCTTATCAAACATAGAGAAAAACAATACCAATGCCAAATTAAAAATATTAATTTTTGGCATCACAGTATTCCAAGCAATTGTCTCAAGTGTCCATGCTTCCTTGTACTCCACGTCCAAAAGCATGTCCTAACCTTGCAACTCCTCCTCCCCTCTCCTCCAACCTTGCAACCCATCCCCTCCTCCTCCCTTCTCCTCCTCCTTCTCCCTTCTCCTCCTCCCTCCTCCTCCTCCTCCTCCCTCCTCCTCCCTTCTCCTCCTCCCTCCTCCTCCTCCTCCTCTCTCTTCTTTCCCCCATGCTCTTACACCTATTTTCTCTCCCACTGCTATGCTCCCCCTAAAACCTTAGTTCCTCAACCCTTAACCTCCATGATCTATGATGGAGATGAGTTCTCCACCATGTACTCTACCCTAAACCTTGGAACCTCTTCTAAACTCTAGAACCTCCTTCTAAACTTTGGAATCTCCTTCTAAACCTTGAACCTCCTTCTACACCTCGAACCTCTTCTAAACTCTGGAACCTCTCTCTAAACCTTGGAACCTCCTTCTAACCCTTAAACTCCTCCTAAACCCTGCAACCCCCAATGAAGGTGAAAGCCTTCATTATCTCAACCATGATGATACACATTCCTTTTACACATGCATGCACTATGTTTGCTTACCACACTTAAGCCTACGTCTCTCACTGGAATATGACTCGAGGTCCTAAGCTACACGTATACTACAATCGACAACCTTGATATATCTGTAGGTGACAAAAAGCCTTGGAACTCTGCATACTGAGAATACCCTGCTCTTCCTATGGAAGCCATGGGAAAGAGCCAACAATCATGCATGACTATAAATAGGTGAAGGTCTGAGGGTACTCAGGGAGTTTGAGCCCTAAATCACCCGAGCCTAGAAGTGGCGAGGCTAACACAAGCGCTATTTGGGAATTGGTTAGGACCACCTCCTAATTCTAGGTTTGTCTCAAGCGCTTTAATATGGTTAGCACAAGCGCTATCTTCGCTAGTAGGGAGAGTCGGTAAGAATAGCAATATGCCTTGGTGCCCTACAAGCCCAAGAGCCCATGGTTGTAAAGTGAGGGAGAGTGCTAAAAAGGAAAAGGGTTGGCCCTCCCTTCAAAAGGTGACATGTATAAAAGACCAAATTGTTGACTTTGGTCTTTATTATTGTTGGCACAAGTTTGAATACAAGCTCCCTCTTCTCTTCCAAGAGAGTGTTTTGGGTGTTAGCTTGTTTCTATTGTAGTGCCTTTGTGGTTGTCACTCTATCCCCCTTCACCCCCTTCTCCTTCTTCCCTTCCTCCTCCTCCCTTCTCCCTCCTTCTCCCTCTCCCCTCCCCTCTTCCTCTTCCCTCGGGCCTCGCATGAAACCACATTGTAACAATCCGGAGGCTGTTTGAGAGACACTTGCAGATGGCTCGTGCTATGCATTGCTCCCACAAGGAGTGGCTAGGAATGGAAGCTCTGTCGGCATATCTTCAACTACCCCACGACATGTGAGTCACCACTGAGACCCACCACAAAGACACAAGAAGTGGGACGAGCACATCATACAAATGCTTTATAGAACACAAATCAGTGGTTGCCTAAACCAGCCTAGTGGTTATTTATGATTGAGTTTTGGAATAGTTAATTGTTTAATTTCTAAACCGGTGGTTGGGAACATCATCTAATATATCACCGTGCTGGTTCATGTCATACACCAACTATGTGATTGTCCTAAACCAACATGGTTGAATAAAAATTAATAGCAATATATTTTTCAATAGAAATAAACAAATATAATGTTATTTTCTAATTTATGACTAGCTTGTGGTTGAAATTGTTGTGTCTCCTAGTAGTTGTATCGGTTCAATTTAATTTTTGGGTTGGTTTGGGTCATATACCAATTAATTTCTCAACTAAGCTAGCTTGGACTTAATGTGATTGCCCTAAACCAGCCCCAATGTTGAATAAAAATAAATCAAAATATATTTTACAACAAAAATAAGCAGTAATATATTGTTATTGTCTAATTGATGACTAGCCCGATGGTCAAATTTATTGTGTTTCTTAGTAGTTAAATTACTTTAATTTAATTTTTGGGCTAGTCAAGTCATACACAGATCATGCAAAAACCAACCGAGTCGTTGGAACAACAATATATAATTGAGTTGGTTAATGTGATTGTCCTAAACTAAGATTTATTATTGTCTAATTGATGACAAGCCCGATGGTTGAAATTATTGTGTTTTCTAGTCATGAAATTAGTTTAGTTGTTTAATTTTTAGGTTGGTTTAAGTCATGGCTTGGAGTTAATGTGATTGTCCTGAACAAGCCCAATGGTTGGAACAATAATATATCACTAAGTTGCTTCAAGTCGGACACCAGTTATTTGAATATTCTTTTCAAGTAGTGAAATTTTCTTATTGGTAACTTGATTAGTTTAATTAACTTGATTAGAGTGTGTTTTTGCACATATTGTGTTTTGTTTTATTTTCCTTATAGTAGTGCAAAAAGGGGGATTAAGACAATGTTGCATGTTGTTCTTTGCATGCCTGAGATGGAGAGGTCTTGAAGAGTGAATACTACATGCACTATAGCATACTTTCAATAGCTTGAATACTACATGCACTATGTTGTTATGCATACACATGGAGTATACTTGTGAACATCATATATACTTTTAGTAGCTTAAAAAGTATATGCATTATTCTATATGCACATGTTAATACTATGAGTACTAATTCAAGAACTTTAGTAGTTTGCTAATTACTGAGTAATTAATTTGTATTTGCATAATGACATTTCATTTTTTGATTCATCATAATTATACTAGTTGAAAGCTCAACATTTTTATCACTAAAATGATCAAAAGTACAAAGTATAATGACATTTCATTTTTTCATTCATCATAATTATACTAGTGTGAAAGCTCAACATTTTTATCTCGCTAAAATTATCAAAAGATTTCTATGGGAAATATATTAAACGACCTATGCATTCGCAATGTGCCAAATTCCCCAACTCCCCCTCGAGTCTCTCCGTTGTTACCAAATCCTCTTCCCCCCCTCCAAGCCTCTAAAGAAGAGGCAATTTGATGTTTATCCAATTGAAATGAGGGAAGACAACTCTAAAATGGAGAAGATTTGAACATGTTTCTTCTTTTGCTAATTAACGCAAGTAATTAACATATATTTACATAATGACATTTCATTTTTTGATTCATCATAATTATACTAGTGTGAAAGTTCAACATTTCTATCACCAAAATTATCAAAAGTACAAAGCATAATGACATTTCATTTTTTGATTCATCATAATTATACTAGTGTGAAAGTTCAACATTTTTATAGCTAAAATTATCAAAAGTACAAAGCATTATTTCTATGGGAAATATC